>NW_004949101.1:755795-786214 GCF_000317375.1 Microtus ochrogaster | reverse complement strand
TCTGTCTGTGTGTATGCCTGCTGGCCAGAAGAGGGCACCAGACCCCATTACAGATGGTTGTGAGCCACCATGTGGTTGCTGGGAATTGAACTCATGACCTTTGGAAGAGCAGGCAGTGCTCTTAACCACTGAGCCATCTCTCCAGCTAAGCAAATTCTTGGTGAGTTGCGGAGGTGAGCGGAGGAAATAAGCTACATCCACCTCAGTTGTTCACATGTGGCTTTCCCTGACTCAGCTCATGCTGAGCCGACCTGCAGTGCTGGGAACTCTGAGAGGTCGGCTGAAGCATGGGTTGTGGTAGGCAACCTCCTCCCCCAACCCTTACACTCACTTCTGTTACTCATTCACGGGAACCTGCTGGGTTTCAGCTTTTCTATGTTGTGACACAGCATTGCAGCCCTTAGCACATAGGATGAGGCTACCTGCTCTTGCGCTTTTCTACCTTAACAGCTATGGGGTAAGAAAATCTCTTTGCTCTGCAAGTAACCCAGGCTCAGGTGTTTTGTTGCAGCCACAGGAAATGGGTCAAGACATTATATTTTCTTGTTGCTGTGACAAAACACCTGGGGAAAAAAGGCAACTTAAAGGAAGGATTTATTTATCGACAAATTTCCATTGCTCTGAGTCCTCCTGTTTTTTGATGCTTCATCAGGACAGCTTTAGAAAATTGACAGCACACACACACACCATGATTACAGAAAGCCAGAGACACACTCCTCTGCTTGCCTTGGGTTGAGGAAACTAAGGCACTGACTGTTTTTTTAAACAAACTCTGGGGTCCCACTCTCCTTCCCATGGATTCCACCCACTAGCTTGTACTTCTTCAATATCTCTCACTCTCAATATTCACAAGTGTATTACTCCACTATTGCTATGCAACAAGACGTTCTAATCTCAATGACATGACATAGCCATCAATTGTGAGTGCGTATGTGTTTGCTTCTCCTCCAGCATGCAATAGAGATAGCCAGGGCTTCACTGAGCTAACCCGAGTTTTCCTTCTCAGTGTACATGTGTGAAGGCTATGTGTGGTTTGTCTCCTCACGGACCATTCTGGGCCAGCAGCAGCTCTTCTCAGGTCACTGGCAGAATACTGAATGAAAAGGAGGGAACAGGTGGGAATTCTGAAATCCTTGGCACACAGCTGGAATACTACCCTTTCCTCCTCCGAGCTCAGCCAAATGGTGAAACCAAGTCGCAAGTTCAAGCCCAAACATAGAAGCAAAAAACAAACAAACCAAAAATCATAGACACTGCCTCCATTTGGCAGGAGTGATGGTGCAGAAGGATGAGGGGGTACATAGTGCAATCTGTCACAAGCCAGAGACTGTCCAAAAGCTACTCCATATGCCCTTGTCTTCCTGGACTGTGGCAACCACACTGTCTGGAAACCTCCATTCTGCCTTGCAAAAAAGGAGTCCCTGCTTCATAGTACTGAGGATGAGGAAGGCAGAGTCCTAACAGCTCTCTTGAACTCCCTGAAGGCTGCACAGTTATTAAACGTAGGTCCAGATGACAGCTGACATTGGTTTTGTGGATATAAGCCCAGGATTTTGAGCCTAAACTCTCATTCTAAAGTCTAAGCCCTGTGAAAATCCCATCTCTCAAGTCTCACTCTGAGAACTGGACTGGAGCTCTGAAGTAAGTGATACTGTAGATAGTCATCTTCATTCAAAATAACAGCATGCTCTATCATCAATTGATGGATTGATTGATCGATCAGTTGATTGGTTGGGACTGAACCCAGAGTCCTGTGTATATTAAGTAATCTCTATTACTGAAGTCACATCCAGGCCCCATTGCTGCATTCTTTAAAAAAAAATTACTTCTATTATTTTTAAAAAGATCTATTTATTTTGTGTATACACCTGCATAATAGAAGATAGCATCAGATGCCATTATAGATGGTTGTGAGCCACCATGTGGTTGTTGGGAATTGAACTCAGGACCTCTGGAAGTGGAGCTAATGCTCTCAACCACTGAGCCATCTTTCTAGCCCCATTGTTGACAGAGTTTAGGAGCATAGAATCCCACAACAGGCAAATGTATACTACATTGAACTCTAAGCACAGGCACAGACTGAGTGTCCAAGAAGGGTTCAGTTGTGTTTCCCATCTGAGGCTGTTTGTCAAATGAAGACTTCTTTTGAGATTGGAGCATGTTGCCTCTTTTCATTGTCTTGGTGTTAAAGAACCCTGGGCTTGCTAAGTGCAAATGTCTTATCTAAGGTCACCAAGCAATCATCAGAGCACCAATTAGCTGAGGGTGGGTCTCCTGGCCTCACACTGGTTTCTCACAGGGAAGAGCACTGTGGCCTTGGGTTAAGTCACACCCTTGGCAGAGGAACGGTCCCGTCAGACTTCAGCAGGCCACCTGGTGATCGCACGTTTTATTTGGACAAGCTGCATACTTTTAGAACTTAAGCTCTTAAAAAATTCTTTTAGAGATGTCAAGGCGACTGATGTATTAAAAAAAATGAGCCAGGGCAAACAAGGATGACATTCTTTTAATTCCTTCCCCACCGGGTCATTTTCTCCTTAACACCCAGATCTGTGTACGGCCATCTTCCGTAATGGACCCTTGACCCGCGCAGCGGTCCACACCTCAGGGAAGCTACAGCAGCAATTTTTTTCGTAAGTTGATTCAATGGTCTTGCCACCCCTTCTCACCAAAGCCCCAGCAGATGCGGAAACACAAGGGTAGGAAATGAGAGCACCAAGCCTGGCCAGCAGCTATAATCAACCATTCTCTCAATGTGGTGCCAAGAGCACGGCCACGGGGAAGAGGCTCACTGCATGGCGACCCCAGGCCCTCTCTAGTGACGATGTGTCTGCTAATCCCATTTCTTCCCAGCCATCACATTGCCATGTTTGCTGAATAAGAAATGTCTCCTTTGACCTTAGATTTGTGATGTGGGTTAGACACATTGTCTCCCATGGGGATTGCCTATGTGTCCCAACGGCAAAACTGATTTCTTAATATTGTCTTCAGTTCCCATCACCCAGCTTCATCACTAGGTGGCTAATTTTGGACAGGAGACATACTAATAGCCTATGGTATTAAATGCAGAATTGCTTGCTTCCAGGACACTAATGACAAATACAAAGTCATAGATGCAGCAGAATTTTGGAAAAAAATATGCTTTCTGAATGACTGTTTGATTTATTCTAGATTTATTTTATTCCTACAAATTAAATATGATCTCCCTTTCATAAAACCTTGCAAAGCCAAGGAACTATTTTTTTTTTCAGATAAACTTTTTCTCTGTGGAGACTGTGAGATCACGCTTAAGAAAGACACTAATGTGTGCAGTAGTCCCAGTACTGGGTTTGTTTCTAGAAGGAACAGCTACTCTCCCATGCTTACTGCTGGACTACTTACCATGGCCAAGAAATGAAAAGAACTTAAAGTGTCCATCAAAGGAGAATGGATAAGGAAAATGATGTAATACGAACATATATACATATGGAATCCTGTTCATCCATAAAAGAGTGAAACCTGGGCTCAGTGGGTAAGGCACTTGCTACCAAGTCTGATGGCTCAAAAGTTTAATTCTCTGGGCCCACATGTTAGAAGGAAAGAGCCAATTCTGGCAGATTGTCCTCTGATCTCCGTATATGCACTGTGATATATGCATACTGCCCAAAATGAACACAAGTGCTTAGAAAGAGTAAAAAGTCTATCTTTTAGGACTCTGTGCTTGGACCTGGGGATGGCTGGCTCACTAAGATGAGCCTGGTCCAGAATGCCAATGCCTTGTGATCTCATTGCAGAATCTGGAAGAGTGGATTTCACAGAAGTGGGAAGTAGAATGCTAACTACCAGGGTCTGGGGTGTTGGTGGTAAGATGTTGGTCAAAGGATCTAATTCTTATTCGATGTGAGGAGAAAGTTCAAGAGATCAACAGATGTCATGGGGTTCTAATTAGCGGTAATGCAATCTTGAAATCCTAAAAGAGAATGGATGCTTCCGCCACGCTACACAATCATGTGAGGTCACACAATTGCTAATAAGACATTTTTCATCACTCTATAATGCACCTGTACACCAAAGCATCACGGATGCACTCCTGTTATCAATAAGACAATAAAGAAAAGACATTTACGTGCATCATGACAGGTGAAATGTCAGAATGTGAACTTGTTATTCTAAGAGAGCAAAGTAGCATTTTTTTTAAAGGCAACATATAGCCGGGTGGTGGTGGTGGTGCATAAATCCCCACACTGGGGAGGCCAAGGTGTGGGCTACAAGTGCTAGTTCCAGGATGGGCTCCAAAGCTACAGAGAAACCCTGTCTTGAAAAACCCAAAAACAAAGCAACACAAACATGTTTCAAATAGTATTATTTAAGAAAGCCAGTTGAATAGAAAAGCCATCTTCCTCCATGCTTGTGGGAAAACTATAGTTTTTTTTTTTTTTTGTGTGGGGGTGAGCATCCTCATGTGTAAATGAGAATCTCATAAATTCCCATTTCCTTTATCCTAATATGAAGCGCAGACCGGTATTCTCCCACAACCATGTCACTGTGAGTCCCTTTGTATCTTCTTCGCCATGTATGGTTACAGGCCAGGCTGTGGAGAGAACACTTCACAGGTATAGTGACAACTGATCAGGCCAGAGCATCAACTCCAAGAGAGGTGGCAGTACTAAAACTGCTCCCTTTATGATTTCTGGGGTCTTTCTTTACACGTGCCAATCTGCAATAGCTCCTAAATAACAATATAGACAACATAAAGAAATGTATCATTTTTTTGAGTACCATGTTCTTCTAGGAGGCACCATTAGAATTGATTTATTCACCGGTGTCATAGACAAGTAGACAAAACAATTCTTTATTAATGAGAAATTATTGAAAATAGTAATGAGGATATAAATTAAAGCTGGCTCACCATCCTCAGCAATGGATGGGATGGGAAAGCACACCACAGACAACGTTCTACTGTCAGATTCCGCAGGGCGGTCCTGTCTCATTGACAACGCCATCTACCACGGTGAGTGAATGTCGGTCATTTGAAACCGTGGGCTTTAGAGTTTTGCTTCTAATAAGTGTGTACATTCGGCTGTTTACTAGCTACTTAAAAGTGGCAACCACTGGATATTCCTGGCGTGTCACAGCTGTACAAGTTTAAACGGTGTAAGCAGATAGTCTCCCCACTGTGATTTGACGTGTAGCTTTTGAGCTTTCCAGTGGGATAGCGGTATACACTTGGTAGACACTGTAAAGTACACCAGCTGCCCATTCACGGTGGGAGCCTTAGAATAGGTCTGTGTTCCATCTCCAGTACAGTTCCCAAGAATTTCCATGAGACATCCAGTAATTTATCATGTTACATGGAACTGGTGGGAGTAGTTGAAGTTTGTTCAAGTCAGAATAAGGTGGGATGTTGGGTAGGTCAGGACAACAAATAGGGTCTTGATAAACCCATCACAAGTTGAAAGTACTGAAATCTTATGATGCATATGTACCCCAAGCCATCTAAACATTTTGCTCTTGCAAAATTACCCTGTTGAGTACTAGCTATTACCTTTGCATGATGAGTGCAGGGAAGCTGGGGTTTGCAGACTCTGTGGGGTGTCAGAGAGAATGGTGTACTGTACAATACTAGCTAGGGTAGGATCTAAACTAAAAATTTGAAATATGGTTTCCCATAACATACCACTTTTGCATAGTTCTGAGGTTGCGAAATTATGTCAGTGGACATATGAATTAAATGCATTTTTATTTAGCACAACCCCCCCTCCAGAATGGGTTTATTAGGATAAAACTCCACTGCAGATTAAGGAGGGCTTGTATTACTAAAACATCTCTGACCTCTGCTTTGGGGTGACAGCTGCTACACCACCGCTGGCCTCCACCACTGGACCCTGATATTAGTTCAATGCGTAGTAGAAAGGTAAAAGGCAAAGATTCTTCCCATAGTAGTGAAAGTGGAGCCTCCAGCTTGGGCCCTGGGTCACCATCAAACGCTGAGCAGGGGAAGGCAGAGGCAGCCCTCCAGTGGGGAGCTGCAGCAGGATGATGGACAGAAGTGGGAGAAAGGGTTGATTCTTGTTTCTCTGTGTTCACTAAGAGCTGAGCAGGCATGGTGATCTGCGTGTGGGTCACTGGCCATCTCTCCAGGATGGATCAGAAGTGAGAAGCTAGCCATGGTCCCTGGGCTTCACCTGGTTTCACGAACAGTTTTCAGACTCTTGTTCATTTTCACTTATTCTTCTGTCAATCATGTTGTCATGAATACATGATTGTTGAGTATTGATCACTGGACCATGGAGCCGCACTGGAGCCAAAGATATACATTTATTGCGCCTGGAGATGTGCTCACCACTTCCATGGCAATTTAAGTCGAAAAGCTTCAAGAGGAGTCAAATGAATCTAGAACCAGGTGTGGGTGAGAGATTGCATTTACTCAGGGGTTGCAAAATATTCCCTGCAGGCCAAATCCAGTGTATTGCCCATTTTAAAATAAAGTTTTATTGGTACACAGTCCAGCCACTTCTCATTTTCTCCAGGGCTGTTTTTATGCAGCAGTGAGAAAATTGAGGGCTTGCCACAAAGCTTTGCTTTCTGGCCCCTTGCAGAAAGTTTACTGACTTCCGAATCCCAACAATAGGCAAACGGTCGCTTTCACAGAGAAGCCAGGAGGGACAGCAGATCATGCCAGTATGCAAGGTTTTCCAGCCCTCCTCTAACTCTGGGCTGCAAGTAGTCAAAGCCCATTCAGCCCACCTCAGTGAACCATTTTAAACTTTACAGTCCATCTTTTGCAAAACCAATGAGAACAACAGAAGAATCATATTCTTTAGAGTTTATCATGTGGTGCCATAAATGCTAAAGATGTAGATGGGCAAACTAGAGTTCCTTCCCTGCTCCCCTGGCTGTGCCTCCATGTAGGATGAGGATGGGGCAAGTGTGAATTACATCGGATATTTATCAAGATGAATGAAGTACAAAGTTTGAAGCATTTGAGCAGGACCTTGATGCCTTAGTGTTTAGCATACAAGGAGCTTCCAGGGGCGGATGTCAGAGACGTCATGGCTGTCCTTATCAGAAGAGAAAGGTGAGGTTCAAGGCCCCATGCTCTCCTGCCATAGTGAGTGTAAGATCCTGCAGACTCTGAAGGCCGCTCAGGTTTGTTAAAGGCCCACAGTGTGCTAGGCCTTCCTCTGTAGGAAGTAAGTGTACCATTCTCTCCCAGCCTTACAAAAAAAAAAAAAAAAAAAAAGGTGGGGGTGGGGGAGAAGGTGCTGAAATTCAACCCTATGCAGTGTGATCTCATAGGAATGCACGTTCGACTTTTTCATTCTGTACAGCTTCCCCCATGGAGTGACCTGGGAGAAGCACAGGGTGCTTGTCCTGGGACAATCAATGGCCCAGAGCTTCCCTAGAAAATACAGCTAGAATCTTCTCACCCCGGCCCTTCTTCTGGGTCCAGCATTGCACTGGCGCCATCTAATGAACAAACATGAGAAGTTCCGCCATGAGGTATCTGCAAATCCTTGTCTTTATACTCCAGTCTGGCTGGAGGCTGCCTCCCCAAGCCCACAGACAGACAGGGTGCCAGGATCCCACCCTCTGTTCATTCCTTGTGTGCCACTGGCTTTTCCAATGTTCTTCAATGTCTGCCTGCTAACTATTCCTCCCCAGCCCATGACCCTTCTCTTTGCCTCCCCTGCCCTTCTTCCATAGTCTCCTATTGTATTCCTGGTGACACCTTTCCAGCAAGTCCTTGCCGCTGGGCTCACATTGGTAGGAATGTACTAGAAAGAGCCAGGGCATACCCCTCTTATTCAGTGTCTTCTTATCAGGACAGAGCCTGTGCTGCTGCCAAACCCAGCCTCTACCTGGGCCTGTGAAGGAATGAGTTTCCAGGGGTGCGTTGGACCAGGAGCAGTGTTATCCAGGAGCCAGTTAGAATGCAGAAGCTCAGGCTCTACCTCGGAGCTGTGGGATCAGAGCTGACTCAGCACTGTGGATGCCACCACCAACAGCCCTTCACTGGACCCAGGTCCCTGAAGTGTAGCTACTCCACTTTAAAACCTTCCCATTTGAATGGGTGAGCGAGCCTCTTCAGCACCGACGACTGCTGGGAGGTTTGCTTGGAATCATATGATGACTGTCAGCCATGGGAACAGATGATCTAATATTATTTTGCCAATGTGATCATTCTCGTTGTAGATGGATGTTGATGGCATAGGGCTTTGCATCGGGAACCCCCATGTGGACCCTCGGTTTCATCAGTGTGGGTGTGTTGGGACTAATTGAAGTTACTAGAACCTGTGCCTAGCTTAGAGGATCAGAGGATGGGATTTTCACCTGTTGGCTATTGACTGCAGTGTATTTAAGCCTCCATGGTGCTAATAAAGATGGGCTTTTGGTACCAGTGTTTGAAGGTCTGTGTGTCAGTCTGTCTCTGCGTGTGTTTCCTCAAACCTTCAGCCCCTTGCCCGAAGCTCGCGCACTGGGTTCTAGCTCATAGAGTGCGGACTGGGGTCGCGGTGCGCGGCATGGGTGCATCCCTGGATAAGTTAGCACTTCTGTGCTCGCCATTCTAGGCCTCACTTGAACTTCCAACAGCCAGTGCCTGTATCCTTCAGGGTATCTGTTCTGGACCTATGATGGGTTCTGCTTGTGTAACCTGGCATAACTCCAAGCAGTGATGGAAGAGTCCATGCCTCATCAGGACTCAGACTCAGGCAGTCAGAAGAGCTTGCATGTTGCTACAGTGGCAGGATACAGATTTAAACCAGCAGAAGATAGGCACTGGGACACAGGCATTGGAGACAGGCTCAGAGTGCCCAGATGTGGCGCTCCAGCTCTCCTCATGGGGCTCTGTTAACAGAGCCTAGTTCTTTCACTGTTGATGCGAGCTACACTCACAGAGCTTTACTGACAGGGATGCTGTCTATCCAGTAGTCACACAGACATGACTCACTGCTCACCTGGCTCAACATAATCTCTGGTGCCTTCTGAGGTCAAACTGACGCCAAGGCCCCCATCATCAACAACATTGTTAGCATGGGCTATCTGATGAGATCCAAGGTCCTAGGTAAATAAAGAGACTCTTATCACCTGGGACATTCCAAGGACTGAGAAGTGGCCTCCCCTGAGAGGGCCAGTGATAAGATCTTTCTTAGGACAAGAGTAACCCTTTACTGCATATAAAACAAAGAACCCCAGCGGCCTCACTGCCCACTGATCCTGCCCTCCTGGTGCCCTCATGGTGCCCAGCTGTGACCCATCTCCAGAGCTCCCTGGCAGGCTGGATCACTGCCGAGTAATCCATCTCTCCCCTTTCCCAGTCTCATCTTCTCCCCTGCTTGTTATTGATCTGGGACTGACGGATTCCTTTCATCCCCTTGTCTCTGAGAATGTGTTCTGCAGGGAACGACAAGATGAATGCCGTAAGACTCTCATAAGTCCTGATTTCCCAAGTCCGTGAAGCGCCCGTGGGTCCCTGTGATTCCCAGTCTCTACACGCAGTTCCCCGCAGCAAGAGTCCCACCGACACTGATCACACCCTCCCGCCAGCTCTCAGCTCTCACCACTCCCTGCAGTTTTAGTCTCTCTGCCCCTACATCTTCCCAGAAGACCCCCGCCCTGGCACCTTGATCCCATGTGGCATCACTATCCTCTGGAACCCACCATTTCTGCCAGGCTTTGCTCCCATGGCCCTCATGTAGTCTCTGGATAGGTAGCACAGATTTCATGATGGACTACCCAAGGACTGACGGCTGTCTGCTGAGAAGCGTTTCTTCCGTCATCTTTTGAAGGCATCTGGCCGTCCTGAGTCATTTGTGGGAGCTAGGACCCAGCCGAGACTGCCACACTCCTCCTCTTGGTCACCTTCCTTTCTGTAGGAGGACTTCTCACCCAGGCAATGACTTCTTAGAACTTCTCCAAAGGCACCGTCTCAGGCAGGGTTGGGAGTAGGGGATGATGAAGGCTCACCTTAAACACGGATCTTCCTCCTACAGGAAGGACAGGACTCTGTGTCTCTCCCTCGGTCCTTTGTCCTGTTAATCAGAGCCTCTCTGTGTGACTTCTACTCAGCAGGACAGCCTTTCCTGCACACCGGTTCCTAGTTATGTCTTCTTGCAGTCTCCAACTTCATCCAAGCCTCAAGCAACACAGAGAAATAAGAGGGCGGGACCTTGCCCATCTTACGAATGAGAAGATACTGGCCAGAGAAGTGGCTGGCCAGTTGTGCAGGCCAGGCACTGGCCTATCAAAATAGGATTGCAATGTAGCTTTAAAAATTATTATTATTATTACATAGTGGATTGATATTTTCATTAAAAATATTGTATACTTTGGCCATATTTTCCCCAATTGGCCTCTGCTGTTCCACTTTCCATAGCCACCAGTCTCTTCCTAAATATCCCTGCTTCTGCTTTCATGTTCCATGTTTGTGTGTATACATGTATAAAGCAAACGGTATTCATCTTTCTGAATCTGTCTCATCTCATTCATATGATGGTCTCTAGTTCCAACCGTTTTCCCACAAGTGACATAATTTTATTCTTTTTCACGCTAAGGACAATTCCAGTGTGTGTAAGGAAAAGTCCAGTGTGTGTGTGTGTGTGTGTGTGTGTGTGTGTGTGTGTGTGTTCGTGCAAGCATGTGTATCGTGCACATGTGCTCCGATACTTGTCTCATTCTCTTTATCTCATCATCTGTTGTCAACATATCTTTTGAGGGCCACAATTCCACCCTAACATTTTCCTCGTTCACAAAATGGTAAGCGGGCATGAATCTCAAACAGAGGATGTGAGAGCAAGCCTAACACATGTACTGTCACTCCGAGGGACCATGTGCGTCTGAGGGTGCCGAGATAGTCAAGGTGGTCCTGAATTCTGAGCATCTGTGATGACATGAATGTGCCCCCTCCAAAAGTTTGTTGATGCCAATGGGCTGGTGGCAAGAGATGGGGTTCTTGGGAGGTGATCAGGCCATGAAGGCTGTTTCCTCACAGTGATGGTAGGAGGCTCCCTATCCTTTAACTTCCATCTCTGCAAGGACACACTGTTCCTTCCTGACCCACCTCGGAGGATGCAGCACTAAGACACCACCTTGGAGGCAGAGAGTAGCCCTTATCAGACATCTGGCCCGTTGAAGCCTTGGTCTTGTCTTTCCAGCCTCCAGACTTCTGAATGATGTGTTTTTGCCCAATCTCAAACAGTTTATGACATAGCAACATAAATAGCTTGAAATAATGCTGAATTACTAAAGACAAAGTTTTAGTGTTAACGAATTTATACCACAGTCACATGGTGTATATCCATTAAGGTGCAGCCAGGGAACTAGCCCTTGATATATATCCCAGCTGAGGGAATTTAGTACAAACCACTGATTATAAACTTGGAATGAGGGACAACCTAGCTTCTCATCCATCTGCCATGAGCTGGTGAAGCCAATGTAAGATGGGGCGGGGAATTTCAGGGCCCTGACTTGGTCTTCCAGTGGAATGAATTTATAAGAGAATGAATTTATACTTTCTCAGTCTTTTGGAGAAAGTTTGGTGAAAGTTGTGGAGTGGTTCTGGAGACAGCAGCAAATGCTGGGCACATATGCTTTGCAAACACTGACAGGAAGTGGAAATTAAATATAGAATCCTATGGACTTAGTGACAGTCAAGCAATATAGGCAACAACAAAACAAGCAACCTGGAAGAGCTATAGAGCTGACTGAGCTATAGGACTAACGTACGGATGGCCTGTTAGTTCTGTGCACTACCAAAGCTTGAGAGACCTTGGTGGCAGTTCCGGGTCCCTTCATTCCTCCCAAGGGTGGGCAGCCAACAGGCCGGAGTTGCCTCTACTAAAAGATTAAAGAGCCAGAGCACCTCACCCCTAACAGTTTAAAATGACATACTGAGAACAGCAAGTATAATCCCCTTATGTTTGCACGGTGTGGGTGCCCTTTAAGAATCTGATTAGCTCTTTTAATTACCAGGGACCCGTTCAGCACTTAGCTGGCAAGTAGCTAGGTCTAATTAATACGCTCTCTGTGTTAGGAAACCATCATTTATTTCACTGTCTGTACTCTCTGGAGGCTTCAGCACTCAGCACCCAGGTCACATCAGTGGCACTGCTTCTTTTTCTCACCTTTGTTTTACATGCGTCTGCTGAGCCATTAAGTGGTCCAGCATGCTCAGCATGGTCTACCTGGGGTGGAGGGGGAGATGCTCACTGAGTTATATAAGTGCTAATTACATCGGAAAGCTGGCACAGAAGAGACAAGGGCAAAAAAGGGAGAGCAGTCTTCAGATTGTCCCTAACAACTGCTGCAGATAGAAGGATCATTCCCTGCTTGGGGCAGTGATTAAAATAAGTTATTTCAGCCAATCAATGGTGGTGCATGTCTTTAATCTCACGACTCGGAGGCAGAGACAGAGGCAGGCGGATCTCTATGAGTTTGAGGCCAGCCTAGTCTACAAGAGCTAGTTCTAGGACAGGCTCCAAAGTTATAGAGAAACCCTGTCTTGGAAACAAACAAACAAAAAAGTTATTTCAATAATGTCCGAGAGCTGTGTTCCCACCACAGGAAAGCATTGTAGAGCTGGAAAAGAATGAAAACAAGAGCCCAGGAGCTGGCATCTGTATCAGTTTGAATGCTGTCTTGACCTTCATATTCCACAGCGACAGATGTTCCATAGAGACCTGAAAGAGTAGAGTCTTGGCATTTAGTCCAGGCAGCCAAGCCTTGGCAGTTTCTGTCCTGCCTTATAAATCCAGGCACAGGTCTGCAGAAGCCATCTGATAGCTTCAGGAGGATGGAGCCAGGGGATTGTGACTCTGATGTCACGTAAGATCAGAAACACCCACACTTCCATCTCTTACTGTTTAGATGACCAGCTGTGACGGTATAAAGAGCTAGAAGGCCTTGGAAGAGCCAGAGTGCAGAAGGGACGCTCCTGCTCAGGGGCATGCGCACTCACAGCTTCCGTCCGCACAGGCTGTGAATCAGTGCTGGGAACAGACACTGTTGCTAGAACTCCATCAGAGTTGCTGCCACAGGTCCTTCCAGCGCTGACAGGGGGAGCCCTGGTTCCAGTGGTATCATTGGTATGTTCCCAGTACAAAGCATTGTCAGTCGGGGCATCTGTGCTAATATAAAACCATCTGAAAGGCCTTCTGGGAGGTGAAAGAGGAATCACTCCCAAGAGCATGGTGCTCTAATTCCTGTTGCGTCCACGGCAATGAAACAGAATTGGCAGCAGAGGGCAGCAGAGGACACTGTTTGAAAGTTCATTCTACAACTTGGCACAGTCTTCCCATGCCACACCAGCTGGAGCCCACCCAGGCCAATTCTGTTGCCAAGGCCTCACCCTTCCTACATGACCACCAGTCACCAGTCAGTGGGCTGGTGAGCCTCGACTCGGGCCTGATAGAGAAGCTGTGGGTGAACTGCTTTTCCCTGTGGGCATTGGGAGGGTCAGGGCATACCAAGGGGAGAGAACTTGTTTGTGTTCTCACTTCCCCATCTGCAGGACCAGAGAGGAACCCAGGTGGGGTTACCATGGTAGCCTTACCTGTCATCCTGGTGCCAGTGAGAAGTGCCTTCGGGGTTTAGCAATTGTTTGTTTGGAAGAAGACAGAAAAATGTTAACTTGTGATTCCCCCCAGATCTCCAGACTCTGGATCCTACAGGCAAAAGCCCTAGGTCCCCTCCCTGAGTGGCTCAGAGGCTGGATGCCGTGGGCCCGATGCTCCTGAAAATTCCCCGAAGTTGAGATGTGTGCTGTGGAAGCACTGATAACAGGAAGAGGGAAGACAGAGACCAGGCAAGTCCTGGGGACAGAGAAGCACCCAGGAGGAAAGCACGGCCCTCATTACCAGCAAACTTTGCCGACTTTAGTTTCTGATATGGTCCCTTAGCTCTTGGCCTCATGGTTTTCGAATGCCACAGAAGGGACTGTGGGAGTCTGGTTCCTTCAGGGTCACTGATGAACCCTCTAACTTAACTGTTCCCTTTCCTTCTCTGGTACCCTGTTCACAGGTCCTGATAACTGCTTCTTTACTCCGTTTCCATGACAGCACTGAGGATCTTCCATGTGAGCTTTGCTAGGAGAGGCCAGAGCTGTTCATTTCATCCCATTGAGGCAATGTCCTCTGAGCTCTCTGCTGATGCCCTGTGCATGTGAAGGGGGGAGGGGGTGCCACCTCTCCTGTTCCACAAGACAGGCTGTTCCCTCTTCTCCTTTCTATGTTATTCCTTATCCCTAGGTATGGTCTCAGTATACTTTGTCATTGTTGTAACTGAGTACCATAGACTGGGTAATTTATAAAAAAACAAAAAACTGGAGTTTATTTAGGTGATAGCTCTAGAGGCCCAAGATCAAAGGACGGCATTTAAGGGCCTCCCAGCTGTGGGGATTCTTCAGGGACACAAAGTTGTTCAGGCCATCTCGTACTGTGAGCAAGCCAGGAGGGGGAGATTGCTTTGTTAGCAAAATCTCTCACCTGCTAATCCATCTATTATCATGAATGGATTAACCTCTTCACAAGGGCAGAACTCTCAGGACTTCTCACTTCTGGAAGGTCCCTCTGGCTCCAACTCTGAATACCTCACAGTGTGAGGATTAAGTATCAACACAAGTTTTTGTAAAGACCTTCAAACCAGAGTGGAGACAGTTCTTACACTCAAGTCTGCCTTACTGAAGACCTAAAGGGCCCCCAGCAGTCTAAAGCTGGCTCTGGGACTCCTCTAAACACTTTTGGCTGCTTCATTTTCCCGCTTCAATTTTCAGGATCTTCTGCACGTAGGAGACAGCATCTCCTGTATAAGGTCTTACTATGCCACAGCCATCGGTTCAGCTAATCTCTCATCTCTCTGGGACTCCTATCAGAACTGAATGTTTATTAATTACCAAACACCACTGCTTCTTCTATGTATATACCATATAATATGGCAGAGAGAGGAAGGGAGAAAGATACATAAATACATACGGAGTAGGGGAGCTTTTTAGGAAAGGGGAATCTATCTATCTGGTCTCTGCTACTCCATGTCAGCTGGAAGTAGACATTTCCACTTTTGCTCCATCTCACTCTTCTGAACCAGCTCAAATCTCATTCTCAATTACCATAAACATTGCCTTACTCTCTCCTGGTTGGTTAACTCCAGATCTCTTCTGACTCCTCGCTGGTCTCTGTGCTGCTGGCCATGATGTCAGAGCAGTACACCAGGAAGCAGGTCTGGCTTTGGCTTCCTGGCCAGGAATCCTTTGGGGGCAACCGTGCTGCCTGGCAATCTCATTGTTGGACCCATGTTCACCCTCCCTTGTGTTTCCTTACATGACCATGTCACACCTTCTTCTCTGCAACCTGCCTTCCATTCTCTCTCTCAGCGTCCAGCTGTGTCGGGAAAATAGAACCAGCCAGGACTGTACTGAAGGTCATCTGTCACCTCTCCTCACCCTCCTGGCTTCATCCTCTTCGTCTTCTTGCCCATTCCACCCTGCACTGTCTTTCCATCTCTTCTGCACTGTTGAGTGCTTGCCTTCCAGGGACTGCCCCAGCTTGTTTCCCAGGGAGCCCCTTCCAATACTCTCAGCAGACTGCAGCTTAGCCTGGCAGTTCTACTAGATCTCGCCAAGAAGAGCATCGCAGAACACGACACACGGCATCATCAGAAAACACTCTCACCAGAATTTTGCCTGCTTTATCTAGAAGGGAATGGATCTGGGTTAGAAAGCTTAAGGCCAGGTGCGTAAAGCTCAGAGAGAGGCTAGGGGCGCTATGCCAGAGATAGACTTTTCAGCCTGCTTGATGGATCTTGAATTTTTCTAGCTTGTGCCTGGCACAAATGATGGAGATCATTTCCTTCACGCACCACAGAACAACAGATCTAAGAAGCTTCTGGAACTTTCCAAGGCCTCTTTTTCTTCAATCTCAAACCTACTTTGTGATGATCAAGGTAGTGATAGTGGATATTAACCCTTTCAGCCCCTATCCCACATTTTCCCTTCTAGCTGCGCAGAGCTTGACATCACCTTCCTTATGGCTTGGGTGGTGGCCTGTGGCTGTGCCCTGGGAGCCAGGGATGCAGCCTGATGTTAAAGTTCCTTAAGCCTTCTGCATGCTCTTTCCTCTCTGTCCAGTCCAGGACCACTGAGGCTTCTGGAGACCCCCAGAGGAAGACGGAGGGCCAGGTGGAAGTGGTACAGATCTCTAAATGACTTTGAAAAGCACGGCCATCTTGTTCCCAACTCCAGTCGCTCCATGGATGGAGTGATCATTCAAAAAGCAGAAACTTTCTGAGTGTGCTAAACCTCCCCGACATCCCCCACAATTTTTCCAAAAAAAACCCAAAAAACAAAAAACTATGACTAAATGCCATAAAATTGGGGTGGTTTAAAATTAACTGAAATGTTTAATTTCTTATTTTTGAGACTGTTTGTGGCTGTGCTATCTGTGAACAGTCTCAGGAAAGATCGCTCCCACCTCTTCTTTGTGTGTGGTGTGTTCAGCATTATTGGCTTGTAAATAAAGTCTTTTAATCTCTTTGTTCCCATGTGATATTCTCGTGTGTCTAAGTATCTGTTCAGATTTTACCAGCTATGATAAGTCAGGGCTCTTCTTAATGCTAGGTGTCAGTATCTTAACTTAGTAAGGCCTACAGAGATGCTCTTTCCAAATAAGGAAACAAAAAGTCAAGACTATAAAGTATCTCTTAGGAAGGTACATAGTTCAGTTTGTGACAGTCTCTGAAACTGACTTGTTTGGTATTGCACCTGATACTGTTTGGTGACTGGTACACATCTGACACGGATCCCCACTTTACCATTCACCCTTATTAACCTGAATTAAGGTTTTAATTAAAATATTCATAAACAGGCGTGCTGACAAGTTTTGCTAACTTTACACACACTAGAGCCCCCAGGGAAGAGGGAACCTCAACTAAAGAATTGCTTCTGTCAGATTGACCAATGGACATGTCTGTGGGCACACTTTATTAATTAATGGTTGCTGAGGGAAGGAGGGATTAACCCACTGTGGGTGGGTGGGGCACCACTGGGCAGGTATAAGAAATCAAGCTGGTTTCTGCATTGTATAAGAAAACAAACAGAAAAAGGCAGCAGGCAGTGTTCCTTCATGGTCATTGCTGCAGTTTCTGCTTCCTGTTCCTGTCTTGAGTTCCTGTCTTAGCACCCCTCAACGATCAACTGCAACCAAATAAACCCTTTATCCCTCCCCCTTCCCCAAGTTGGTTTTGGTCAGTATCTGATCACAGGAACAAAAAGCAAATTATGAGAACTGACTTCAATGTGGACAAAAATTCTCAACTTACCAAGCATCTATTAAGGACTAGTTATTACGGACTTATAGAGTCAGCAAAATATAGATAGCAAAAGCAATCTACAGATTCAACACAACTCACATTAAAATTCCAACATGATTCTTCATGGAAATTGAAAAAAAATATTCAACTTCATAAGGAAATACAAATACTTAGGAAAGCTAAGACAACCCTGAATAATAAAAGAACTGCTGGAGGCATCACTATCCTATACTTCAAATTGTATTACAGAGATAAAGTAATACAAAAACTTTATGGTGTTAGCATCAAAACAGATATGTTGATCAGTGGGATAGAAATTAAGACCCAAACACAATTCCTAGGTGTGTCAAGTGGCAACCAAAAGTAGCTATCACACAACTTAACCCTTTATCCTGGGTATTAGCCCTGTTCTGTTCTGTCATCTGTATTTTAACAGCTCCTCCAACTGTGTTGTTTTAGTTTGACTTTCAAGAGTGTATTTTCCATAAAACTTTCACATATCCTTCGTTTTTATTAAGTCACCTCTGAACACTTATTTCCCCATGCCTCCCCCCCCCTCTTTATTTGAGCAGTTATGCCTCCAGTATTTTCCATCTACTTTTTCTTAGCTCTAGTTTACTAACTTTCCTCCCTTAAGAGCTATAGGACTCTTTAAACACGTGCTTTAAAATCTCTAGCTGTGTGGAAATTTTTCTGCTACTTTCACTTACTGATTTCTACTTACTCCACCACGGTTTGAGAGAAGTTATTGTATTATTTTATGACTCAGACTGGGGTGTCCTTCAGTGCAATTTCAATGTCATCTAGAGAAGAATGTGAGTTCAAGTGTAGACTGTAGATTTCAATCATGTTGAGTTCAATTTTGTCTTATTGAGCTTCTGCTTGCTGGTTCTGCACATTTCTGATAGAGGTACATTGAAGCCTTCAACTATTATAATGGGCTAGCTCATTTACCATGGAGGACTATCAATTTTCCCCATATATTTTGAATGTTCTCTTATTAGATTCATGCTTATTAAGAACTGATATTGCTTATTAGAGAACTGACCTCATTATCATTGTGTAATACATTTGTGTTCCTGATAGTTTTCCTTGCTCTGGAGTCAGCGTGGAGTTAGCAGGTCAATCTTTCTTCACGTATTTGCTCTTAAACTGTGTACACATCATAACTTTAAAAAGAGTTTCTTGTATCAGTTTACCAAGTCTTGCTTTTTTGATCCATCCTGAAAATATTTTGAGGTTTTTTTGACTTGTGTATTTAGGCTATCTATAATTTGTTGTTAACAAGGGAAAGATAGAGAGGATTGGTCTGGAAAAGCTGGGGGCAGCAGGGTATACTATGAGCCAGGGTTGGATTGTGATGTAAAGGAAGTCCCCCACACAACAGGGTCAGGAGTCAGACTTCTGGTCTTTCCATAATTCAATCAACTGAGAACCACACATCCAGAACACAAGTGGTAAGTGTCTCTCTGGATACGGACCTTGAAGTGCAAGGATCGTTCTTGGCAGGCTTGGTTCTTACAGTAGTTGCTTTTTAAACATTCTTTCCAATGCTTTTCCCATATAGTCCAGGTTAGTCTCAAACCCTTTACCTTCCTGCTTCAACCTCCTGAGTGCTGGGATTGCAGGCATATGCCACCCCTCCTGGTTCTTAAGGAGGTTCTGAGATTTGTGTAGGCCTCCTAGCATTCTAGAAATCTTAGTGAAAGTCATTCTGTGTTTCCCCCTGCCTTTAGAGAGTGTGAGGTCTACTTTTGTCTTTATTGACAAGGAAAATTATTTTATTGCATGCTTGAATTACTATCTATCATGCTAGTTTCATTTTCTGTTTAATAACTTTTGTGGTTTTAAATGACATTGTTTGCCATTCAACTTATCTCTGATCTTAGTATGCCAAACTATTTCTTTTAAAGAATTTCTTCTGGTGGTTGTCCTAGGTTTGCAATATAAAGTCACAACTGCCTCATTTTCAAATCATACTATAGGGCTATTTTATAATCATGGATTCCCAGTACCTTCCTATGTTATCTCTGCCATGCATTTTACTGATACATAAGCCAGTCATTGCATAACTTGTCATAAGAAGCAAGAATATAAAACAAAAGTTTTACTTGTAGCATTTTAAAAACAAGAAATTGATTTCTTCTCTTCTCCCTTGTCTATTGATTACAGCTTCTAACCTATGTCATTGTATTAACACCTTTTCTTGTCACTGTGGCTAAATTCCCAACAAAAAAGAAAGTCAAGGAGGAAGGGTTTATTTGGGCTCTTAGGTTGGAGGAAGACAGCCCATCAGGGTGGGGAAAACATGTGACAGGAGCTTGAGTGACCACAGGAAGCAGAGAGAGATGACTGTCACTGTTCAGTCTGCTTCTTTTCCCCACTCGGATCTAGTCCAGGACCCCAGTCCTCAGGATGATGCGTTATACATTCAAGGTAGGCTTCCTTTCTCAGCCAATCCCCTCAGGCAAGGACTCTAAAGATCTGGAATTGTGTCTCCTAGGTGATTCTATGTCCAGTCAAGTTGACAGTCAAGATGAATTATTGTTAGAGTAACTATTATTACTATTGTTATCTGGGATGCTGGCTTTTAAGTGAGTCTGCACTCCTGGCAGTGGACTCTGCTTGCATTTGTCCAGTCTGCCCTTTTCCCTGCAGCTGGAAGAGGGTGGCCAGACAAGACAGCTGCAGCAGTCGGGTCAGCCTTCCGGGCTGTGACTCTTGTAATGTTTTTCAAAAAGCTTGGGAAATATCACTCCATCCTAACAAGTAAAAAGCTGAGCAAGCTTTTTGGGCGTGGAGCTCAGTAGAAGAGTGCTTGCCCAGATTGCACAGAGCCCCGACTTTGATCTCCAGCATGTGAGGGTGGGGTCAGAGGAAGAGAGGGACTGATCAAACTAAAAAAAAAAACAACAACAACAGCTCTTCATTAATCCTTTAAAGAAATGAGGTTGTGGGGAAAACCACTAACCCCAAAGTTAGGGAAACAACTAGTGTTGCTAGGAACCATAGCTCACCCCTACAGAAGCCACCAGCAAAGTTTCTGCAGGAACCACAGATGGGGAAATCTAGCTGTAGCTGAAAAATGGCTCTTGATTTGAAATGAAATTTATACCCTGGCAATGCTGAAGCATTCATGGCAGCCTGTATATGGTGGTTCTGTTGAACTTGTTCGTCCATATTGGGCTTCATGGTCTAAGATGATGAGGATGACTGACCAGGTCTTTTCCTCAAGAGGGCGCCAGATCTCATTACAGATGGTTGTGAAGCCATTTGATTGCTGGGAATTGAACTCAGGAGCTTTGGAAGAGCAGGCAGTGCCCTTAACTGCTGAGCCATTTGACCCTGTGCCAAAGGTTTCTGTAATGCAGATTTGTGCTTTCTCTCTTGCTACCATTAGGGGGTATTTGAACTGTGGTTAGTCACTAGTTGGAGGTTGATTTTCTCTCTAAATGTCTGTTTAGTGGGTTTGCCGTAAGAATGAGAAGAACGTTTAGGAGTGTGTGTTAGGTACCAAGACTGTGATGGGACTTCAGCAAATATTCAGGGATTAACGCACCAAGTTTCATACTGAAGATAAAGAAGCCAATTTGGATCAATGGGCTAGATCCCATTTGAAGACAAAGAAATGGATTAGTGGTTAAACAAGGTACCATGGTCACACAGTCCATAAGTGATATTCTTTTTGTTTCTGACCCCAAGACTCCGTGTGGTGTAGGACTGGTGGAAATGTGGTGAGGGATGAAGCCAGCCAACCCAGACCACAGTCTCTTTGAATGACAGTAGGAAATGCTTTTTACCCATTCCTCCATTCTTTCTTTAGCCCGAGTTGGAAGCCATAAAGTTACTCAGTGTGTCACAGGGTTCAGTGTGGTCCTATTGTTCATTCCCACTGGTCAGTATGCCTTTGGGTTCCTGACTTCTCAAGTATGTGTTTGTCTTGCCCACTGACTCCATTCTTCAAAGCCATTTTAGTTTTCATGGATGAAAGGCATGAAGGTCAAACGCAACATGCCCTGGTTTGATGGAATCCAAGGCATGCCTTCCCCAAATCTAAAATATTTAGCACAGTGTATGGTGTCCCTCGTACCAATCCAGACAGCTGTAATAAAAACAGTTTTGAGACCTGAGCTAATCATGTTCTACCTAGGGTCACTCCTTGCTTTCCCCATAGTTTACCCTGCAGCTGTTTGCTTTCTTACTAAGCTCTGTAACCTTGCATGGGATAATTCCTATCCCAATTTGTTTTTTCCTATATAAGCATCTCGTACATGTTTTTAAGGCATTCGCCTATATAATCTAAGTTGTGGGGTTTATTGGCACAGAGCTGACCATGCTGTTCTTCAACGACTCTGCTGCCAGATGGATCTGTACCACAACTCCCCTCCTAGACCATTCAACCACCTTCTCCCACCACTGAAACCAGGATTTGGATTCTTTCCCCTTTTTTGTGATCTTTTCTATGAAGTTACACTATATCTCTTAAATCCATTTTTAACTCAGACTATTTCTGTCATTTTATTTTTCTCGTCTGAAATGCGATTTGGTCAGCAGATAGGGAATCATCTACAGGACTGGGTGAGCTGAGCTCACACGAGGCTGGGAGAGAGCAGGCGAGGTCAGAGGCAGGGGCTGATAAGGGGCACACTCAGTGACTCAGAAACTGGGTGGATGCAGAACTAGAGTGCCAAACAGGGCTGTCTACACACCCTTCCGCAGTCAGCCCTGGGATGTTTCCTGGGAATGCATTGTTAAAGAACGACTTCCCAGTCTGTTGAGGAACTGCCAGCTTGTGGTCTATAGCTGTACATTAAATCCACAGGAACTTCAGAAGAGTTGAACTATATATAGAGTGTACATTTCTCTTAAATAGGAAAGGAAGGAACACAGGATTGAAGAGTCCAGGCAGGAAAAAGGTGCATTTTCTACATTCTGTTTATGTAAGCCATAGTTACCCCTGAGATACTGGAATTGTGGTGATTCTTGCCTCCCATTTGTCTCATAATGTCAAGTGCCATCAGCTTTTTAATTAAAAATACATATTTTATTACTGCACATGCTACAGTTTGGTGTATGAGAACATGTGTTGAACAGCACAGGAAAACACCAAGAATGTCATGAACAAAAATAAAACTTAAAAATAAAGTGGGCTAAATCAAATAAATATAAAATAATAAAAATTTAAGGACAAGCTGAAAACAAACAGAGACTGGCTTCCACTGTAGAGGATTCAAACAGGCCCTTGCCCTCAGTGAGAGCCAGCCAGGGCCCTCAGCCTGGGGAATCAGCAGATGTGGCAGTGTGACAAATTCATTGTAATATGCAGTGGGCCTATGTGTCATAGCCAGGTGGACTGTTAGCAGTCTCTCAAAAGAGCTGGTCGTGAGGAACATTCAACCTTCAGGGCCATAAGTAAATGAAAGAGCCAAAGGTCAGATTTTCCTAGTATGATGCTCCAAGAATTTCAGATTCTCCAGGTTAATGCTGTGGCTATGGAAACTGGCCCACCCAGTCCTTGTTTCTTGGTCTAGATTTGGCTTGCTGTCTTTCAAGAAGAGTTGGTTTGCATTTTAAATGTGAGAGCTTTGTCATTCATTATATAAAACATCTTCACAGAAGTAGACGGTGCTGAAAGCTACCTATGAAGAAATACTACAATTCATATTTCACATGCATAAGAACATGTTGAGCCTGGTCTGGGCTTGTAACTCATCTAATAGAATACGTTCTTAGCATGCATGTAGCGCTGTACTGGATTCTCCAGCACCGCATGAAACCAGGCATGAGATGCACATCTGTATTTCTAGCATGCCAATGGATGCAAGAGGACCAGGAATTCAAGATCCTTCTTAGCTACATAGTGAGCTCAAGCCAACTTGGGCTATATGAGATCCTGCCTCAAAGCAAAATCTGACCTTGGACATTCACCAAGGTCTGTTGTTCTTGCTTCAGGTTCCTGAACCACTAATTGAGTCTCATGTTCCCACATTCCACAAAGTAGGCTCAAAGTGGCACCTCAAGGGCTTACAGAGCTGCTGAGCCTGCTATGTATCCTACTTCAGAACACCACTTCAAGGGTTTCCTCTGCCCAGCGTCTTCCTAGGAGGATTCAGAAGGCAATGTGAAGGGTGTTTTGTGATGCTCCCCACAAACTGCTGTGTGCTACCAGATGTTCAGAGGCAAGCCTGTGTAATTGTTATATTTCACTTTAGTTGGCTCTCCTCAAGGTTCTCTATATGCCAACATACTCAGGAGTCTTCATACTATTGTTTCCAAACAGCATGGCCCAGAGCCCCCATCAGAGACCTATAAACAGAGGTTTATATTTATAGCTGTCCCAGGGCTCAGGTCTGCAGTGTCCATGCTAACAAACATTTCCATCTGGAAATTACATAGTACAAAGATCCAATCTGCAGCAACATTCACAGAGAGGAGACCTATAGAGTTAACAGTATCCTTGGGCCTCCTTTTCAAGACCAAGGGAAGCCTGGGTGGAGGCTGTGATGAGCTAAGGTCCATCCATAACAATTCTAGGGCGTTGACAGGAGGAAGACTTCCTTAGTTGCAGCCCTAGTTGAAGCCCCAGGGAGGCTTCCAGCCAGCTCAGGGATGTGCTAGGCTAACAACTGTCTTCCTCCAGGGAAGGGGTGACAGTCTATTCTCTCCTGGCCCCTTGGGATGGTCCCAAAGGTCAGAAGGAGGAAGGGCAGGGGTGGGACCCCCTGACATTGTCTCACACACTCGCGCTGCTGCACGCCTCACAAGATGAAGCAAGGCAGGCTTTATCTTAAAATAGAAATCAATCCAAGTCTTGTTTTGTCCTCTGACTTTTTCAAAATCTAAGTTTAATTTAAAAAATATTTGCAGGGGAGTTAGATAGGAGGGGTGACCTGAACTCAATGCATAGAAACATTTTTCTTGATATTATTTCCCAATGCTGTGCTCATATATTGTTTTCATTATATTAGATGGAAGAAATAAAGTAAAATATCTTCTCTTATGGAAAATTAGGACAAAAATGAAAATGTGCTTTTATGTAGCTGTCACTGGTATAGAATGACCTGTGCCCTCAGTTTCTCCCAGACCCTTGGAGTAACTTTAAAGCAAAACCCAAATATTATACCATATTTTGTCTCCAGCTTCTATTCTGATAGGTAAGGTTGTAAGCATGCACTCCTGTGATACTAGAAGCCTATGGCCGTGTAGCAGACACCATATATCAGACCCAGTGAGTGCTCCTTTGTCCTCATGATTTACAAATGCCTTTGACAGGTATTCTATTTAAAAACCAGGATCAGAACGAGCTTGGTATATTGTACTTATTGGGCAAATCTCCGTCTCCCTTCATTTCAAGGCTTTGGCTGCCAGCTGTACTGTGCTGATTTTGATTGTGCTACTTAACAATGTGTTAGATGTTGACCTTTCAGTCCTTTATCAGCCAGGGACATTTCTGGCTCTTGTTGCTCCTCCAGTTAGCCCACCCCTGTTACAGCTGGGGCTCCTCTTAGCAGGCGTTTGTACCTGTTCCTGGGAGTATCTGTCATGTGTTTTTAGGTGTGTGTGTGTCTTGTCTGTGAGACTCATTTGTACTGTTGTGATAGCTAACTTATTTTCTGTATTCTACATGGAAATTCTAAACTTTCTTATGCTGTTCATATGATACAGATTGCTTTTGTTTGGGGTATAACTAGCAGTTCTGCTATTGGTCATCTAGCCCTTGTGTTTTAGAACACAAACCCTCTTATCTGAAATATCTAGACAGTTTGTCTGTATGCTCTAGCCTTTGGAAACACCCCGTGTGGCTTTCCAAAGTGTGTGAGTTCCGGTGTCCCCAGACCCTTATAAATGCTGGGCATAGGTAGAGCTGAAGAACTCAGCTTTCTCTGAGGACCAGAGTGACACCATCAATGGGAAACTCCACACCATAGAACTTTGGTTCATGCAGAAAATGTGCACAAATGTCGAGTGAAATGTTGCAAAATTATTGTGTAAAAACGATATGATACTCCCTCCAAGTTGTGTGGACGGGTACATAGGAGTCCTGTCTTTTGACTTGATCCCCATTCCTAGGATTTCTCATTTAATGGCTGCATGAATAGTCTGGTAGCTGAACAGCACAAAATCCATAACACCTGGGTCTGAGCATTTTAGATAAGAAATACTCAGCTGGTGTATGCTTTCTTCTTTCAATGACTAGTTCTAAAGGTTTATCTTATTTTTAAATAAGATTTTTTATCTTATCTTTAAATTATTTATTTATTTTTAAATCAGATTTATCTTATGTAGAAATGTGTGTACATGTGTGTGTCTTATGTGTTTATTTTTAAATCAGATTTATTTATCTTATGTAGAAATGTGTGTACATGTGTGTGTCTTATGTGTGGGTCTGTGCACCTGAGTGTACTCTTGGAATCTAGAAGAGGACATCAGATACCCTGGAGTTGGTTGCATGTAGCTGTGAGTCACTAGATGAGGATGCTTGGAACAGAACCTGGGTCCTTTGCAAGAATAGCATGGCCTTTTGACTGCCGAGCTACCTCACCAGAGAAGGTTGGTTTTCTATAGTGATAAAGGATTTCTCCCGAGCCCTCACTATGGCCTGTAAGGACTTGAACAAGCATTAGCCATTTCTAACAGTTCAATCATGTTCTCAAAATCTACCCCCACCCCACACCTTGAAGTACTTGTATGGGACAACACAGGCTGCTAAGAAGATGTCCTGCTTGATGCTGCCTTAACTGATGCTGGTTACAGCAGGCTTAGTCACAGCAGCTGACTGACTCTTAGGGACTTCTTACTTAACCTGATTGCCCTGCAGTCTACCATCTCCTCTCTTCTCCCACTTCTCTCCATCTTTCTCCCTTGTAATCAGATTTGTCCTTTGTACAAAATGAACAAGAAGAGTTCACTTCCACTGACTGCTCTGGTTGCTGTAGTCCCGTCTCCCATTCAATAATAGGGAATGATGTGGGATTCCCCTCTGTATGCTGTGAATACCACTGGTGAATAAAGAAACTGCTTTGGACCAATAGAAAGGCAGAATTTAGCTAGGCAGGGAAAACTAAACTAAATACTGGGAGAAAGAGGGGCAGAGTAGAGAAAAGCCAAGTAGCCCCACCCGAGACAGATGCTAGGAACTTTACCCAGTAAGCCACAGCCACATGTCAATACACAGATTACTAGAAATGGGTTAAATTAATATGTAAGAGTTAGCCAATAAGAAGCTAGAGCAATGGGCCAAAGAATGTTTTAAATAATTAGTTTCTGTGTGATTATTTCAGGGCCGAGCAGCCAGGAACCAACAAGCGGCCTCTCCCACAACAGGGGAAGTTTTTTTTTTTTTAAACATAGTTTCATTGATCACATTTGTTTTATGAAATACCTGTTTAGTTTAACTTACCCATTTTTATTACATATTAATTTATTAGGCTGGGCTGTCTGCTTAAGTGTTTTTATGTGCGCAACTGTTTTTTCTTCCTAATTCTCTGTATGGAGAACATATTTAAAGAGAGCCAGATGCACTAGCTAGGACCAGATAGTTAAAGAATGAATGAAAGAATAGAAATTAAACATAAGGCAGATACAGAAAAAAAAAGTCTAAGGAGAATTTAGAAAAGGTGGGATTAAGCATTGGGAGTGTCTAGAGGAAGTCTACTCCCTGGGAACAAGATGAAAGAAACATATAAGAAAAACAGAAATCACATAGAGAGTAGGCGTATGGTTCAGCAATAGGATCAGGGTTATATGCCCAGTATTACCGAGGGGGAAAAAGATTTAGTGGTTTAGAAGGAAGGACTAAATCATTATGATTATTGGAAGGCTTCTGCAATGGGGGAGCTTCATGGATGTCAATGAAAAAAATGAAAACTAGAATATGTGAAATTGTGGTTAGAGGGGCTACTGTCCACAACATAGGAAGGTTCACCTCGAAGCAGGATGCAAAGCAACCCTATTTTATCTGCTCTGCTTTAAGTCCTTTGAAAACCCTCAACAAGTCTCTGAAACGGTCTTTCACTGTGCAAGCCACAGTTGCTTCTGTGACTCCATTATGTTCCCAGTCTGATGAGACCCATTCCCATGCATCCACTGTAGTCATCCAGCGAATCTGGATCTCTCAGCGCCGTGGAGGCTTCTCCGGGCCTTGCCCTGCTGGGTGGAGAGCATCCTGCCTGAGGGGACTTGCCTTTCCTGAAGGAAAAGTGAAGTGTCCCAAGGGGAAGGAAGGGACACTCATAACTAGGGAAGTTGTCCACTCCCAGGGATGATGGGGGAGGGACAGCTAGGGAGTAGCCTGGAAAGCTTCAGAAGGGGACAGTCCCGAGCTACTAGGTCATCATGGCCACTGACTTCAAGGGCAATGCAAGATTCAACCTGGCCTACCCCGAGTCTCTTGCAGAACTGTCTGAGTGTGCTCCAGAAGAGCAGGGCTGCAGGAGGCTTGATTGGAGAGACTAAATGGTCCCTTTCCTTTGGCCACCTGCTTCATCTCTACAGACAAGCAGAGACAAGATGTGGGCTAAGGAATGAGGCAGCGTTTAGGACATAGAAGAGCAGTCAGAAGAGCCAGTAAAGAGTCCATAGTACTCATATTCACGGACCATCATGGAATAGTCCGTCTTAGATGGAGGTGAGAGTTGGTGTATAGCACCTCAGGCCAGAGTGATGCAGGTGTTTCAGCAGCATAGGTGAACATGCCTGGCTCAGGAAGGAGGCCTTTAAGATGCAGATGTGACCCTGTTCATCTCTCAAGGTTGGGTGACAGAAGGAGGGTGACCCAGGTGCCTTCAGCATGTAGGGTTTCCTTTGACAGGGATGCTCCACTCCTGGAACACCCCAGACCCATTTCTGAGAGCTCACTGTGGCCACACCTCCTGCTGGTCAGCCCAGTGGTCATCTTCCAGGACGACAGGAAAGTCTGTCCAGAGATGTCTGGACTGTGGGACTGGCCCATGGGAAGCACTGAATGCTTTGAGCTTCTTGTTGTCAAAGTCAGAGATTCATGTTGTCAAAGCAATTACAACTGAAGCTCATAAGACCCTTGAACTTTTGGGAAGCAGATTTTAGAAATGCCCAGTCACACAGTTCACTAAGCCATCCTCATGGCCTGTTGAGCTGGGTAAGTTTTCCTTTGTGCTGTTTGAACCTTATTTACAGACTTCATTCTATCTTATATTTTTCTACTCTAAGTGTATATAAGGAAACTATGTTCAGAACCTTTGGCCCTGCCTGGATTAGTCTAATTATCACTCAGTTGTTCCTTATTTTCCTACAATTTCTTGTGAGACATTTCTACGGGTCAGTAGCAGTGCCCTTCTCTGGAGGCTCGGGTGTCTGGAGGCAGGACCATTTTGTGAGGGAGATGGCACCCAGTAGGGCATCACATTAGGACTGGAGTGTGCTCAGTGTGTCCCCTACACAGTGTTAGTGAAAATAAGACATTGGGTACTATGCAAGGGAGTTCTTAAGCTGACCATAGGACAGCCACATCACACTCTACCAAGAAGGGCTTACACTGAGTGAGGATTAAGAACTGTGACTGAGAAAGATCTTGAGATATACATCATAATATTCTCCTCAGGAAGGGTGTGTATATGTGTGAGTGTGTATATGGGTGTTTGAGTATGTATGTGTGTGCATGCATTCTAAATGTATTAGTACATTTGTGGTACACAGGGTTCCACAGCATAAATTATTCCTAGATGGACCTTTATTAACCAGCAGTTTTGGAGACTGAGAACCCAACATCAAGGTGCCAGCCTATTTAGCAATTCTGATTCTATGATGTACCCTTGAATGCCTTGTCTTTTGGAGTAGCATCTGCTTCGTCTTTGCACAGCAGAAAAGACAGGGAAAGAAGGCAATGATGGCATCAATCCTGCTTGTGAGGGCATAGCTTCAATGTCTGAGTCACCTCCTAAGGGTCTCACCCCTTAATACTCAAACAAAAATAAATAAGTGCAGCATGAGTTTGGGAGGCAGAAAGCACTGAAACCATAGCAGACACCTCAACTTTTTGTAAAGATGTTTAATTTGGTGCTGTATACATTGGTCGGAAACTTAATTTTCATATAAACACAAAGGTTCAGATGAATGTGTGGGTTTAGGTGAGAACATAGCAGAGGTTTGAGAAGGCACATTTTTTTTTCCTGATTGAGGGGACAGCAGGAGTTGGACTTATTTTCAATGAGGAGTTTAGCACTGTCACTGACAAATGTTCAGATTGTGACAGGAGCAGTGTAGGCATGTATTAGTTTTATAACCAAAAATAAATTTCGCTTAGACATTTCCATTTTGGGAAAAGTAAAAGAAGAATTGAAAGTAGTATTTTAAGAAATTTATGTTACAAGCCAAGTAAGAGAATTGCATATCGGGTCTCTAATCTTGGTAGAGACAGTTATATGTTTTCGCTGTAAGGGCAGTCCAACAAGCATGTTTCCTACTTTTATTCACCTCACTCCAGACGGGGGGATTCTTCAGTTCCCTGGGAAAAATCGTAAACTGAATTGGAGTAGAAACAGGCCATATTCAAGTACCAAGGTCACAAGTCTTAAAGGACTTAGATTATCATGGTCACCAAGAGATCATATGCATATTTTCTTATTTATTCATTCATCTGATTATTTATTTTGCATTCTGACTGCAGCCTCCCCTCCCTCCTCTCCTTCCACTCCCTCTCCCAATCCTCCTCCCTTCCATACACCTGTCCTCTGTATTCACTCAGAAAGGGACTGACCTCCCACGAATATCACAAAGCATGGCATATGAAGCTGCCATAAGACCAGGCACCTTTCCCTGTATTCAGGCTGGGCAAGGCAATCCAGCATGAGGAATATATTCCCAAGGGCCAACCAAAGCACCAAAGACAGTCCCTGCTCCCATTGCCAGTAGTTCTACAAATACATCAAGCTACAACTGTATATATGCAAAGGGCCTAGTTCGGCACAATACAGGCACCCTGGTTGTTGATTTAGACTCTGTGTGTTCTTATGAGCCAGATTAACTGTTTCTCTGGGTCTCTTGCAATGTCCCTAACCCCCTGGCTCCTATGATCCATCCTCCCTCTCCTCAGCAGGACTCCCATAGTTCAGTCCATTATTTGCCATGGGTCTCTGTTTTTATCCCATGCTTTTTCAGTCACA
>NW_004949101.1:748739-754431 GCF_000317375.1 Microtus ochrogaster | reverse complement strand
GCCCTTAATGTCTGTGCTGCTGGGGTTATACATAGGACGCAATTTCCTGTGCCCATCTGTTGTAGGGTACTTCCCACTTTCTCTTCTATCAAGGTTCAGTGTGTTCGGACTGATATTGAGGTCTTTGATCCATGCCATGGGTCTCTGGATCTGCTTCCATCAGTCACTAGATGAAGGCTTTCTGATGACAAGTGGAGTAGTCATAAATCTGATCACAGGGGATGGCCAGTTCAGGCTAGGCATCCACTGCTGCTAGGAGGTATAATTTTACTCATGCATATATTAATTCATTCATATATATTCAAACATATCAGTATCATTTATTTTTACAAAGTATTTTGACTTGATTTAAAAATATATATACATTGAATCTTAACAGTTTCCAAATAAAATAAGAGTTAACATCAAAATAAAACTATATTAAAGTGTATTGATGTTTCATATATATATGTGTGCATGTTTGATCACACATACAAACACATATGATAGAAGTCATTAAGTACTGATTTATCCCTGTGCTTGAGTTTTTTAGTGTTAAATGACTTATAAATATTAGCACAAAGTTCAAATGAGGCAATATTCTCTATTAGTCCTTGTTCTATTGCTGTGAAGACATACCATGATCAAAGTAACTCTTAAAAACAAAGACATTTAATTGGGAGCTTGCTTACAGTTTCTAAGGCCTCGTCCATTATCTTCATGGTGGCATGCATGGCACTAGCAGCAGCTGGGAGCTTTGCATCCTGATCCTTAGGCATCAGAGGGAGAGAAACTGGGCCTGGTATGGGCTCTTGAAACCTCAAAGCCCATCCCCAGTGACAGCAACACGCAGCCACCAACAAAGTCAGTCACACTTCCTAATCCTACTAAGCATTCATGTATATAGGATTATATATGTATGTACACACACACACACACACACACACACATACACACAAGATAGATTTTAAGGACAGCATTGCCTTTTGTACATAGGTAACCAAATAAATTGGCAGTTTCTGTTTTCTCCTGCAACTGATTTCAGTTGTTTAGAAATGAAGACTGCGAACAAGCAGTCTCAAGAGATAGGTGCCCCAAGTCCTCAGACTAGAGAGAGCTTCTCAGCATGGGTCTTGGCAGCCACTGCTCTGCATCCCAGGAGTTTCTCCTGGACATTCCATCACCCCTTTCTCCCCAGAAAGACATTTGCAGTTCTGAGCAGACACACGGTGTGATAAGCAGGGTTTACTTTGTGCTTCTCATCTAAAGCAGGAATGTTTTCCCTGGCTGGATGCCGTGGCTTACTTAATCTGTGTATTACACTGAACTTCACAGGGCACAAAATAAAACTTTTATGAAAGTGTCTATAGAACAGGAATGCTGAAAGTCCTGCTGATGTTTCACAGGTGCCAAACGTTGGCCTGCATTCTTGCCAGTGTTGAAGTTGGAATGGTGTGGTAGTCAGCTTTCTGTCACGTGACAAAACACCTAAGATAATCGGCTTGGAAGGAGAAAGGTTTCTTTTGACTCATAGTGGGTCTGAGCTGGACTGCCTCATGGGCCTGGGTTGGATGGCCCCTGTTGCTCTGGGGCTGTGTGGAGGCAGCATAGCATAGGCATGACAGGGGAAGCAGCTGAGATTTGGATCAGCAAGCTCTAGGTTCAGTGAAGAACCCATCTCAAAAACCAAAGCGGTCATGAATGAAGATGCGCAACATCAATGCCTTGCCTCCACACAGGTCCCAGTAACTCTCAGCATTACGACAGACCAGGGACCAAATCTTTATCACATGGATCTTTTGGGGGAAGGGGGACAGGTATTCAAACCACAGCTGACAGCTTGTGCTTTTACATCCTCAGTTACTGTGTGAAAAGCACCCCAAGAAGCCTCCAGGAATCAGCCTCCATTCCTCAGTTTCTTTCTATTGTTTCCCCCGCTTCCATAGCTGTGTTTGGTGCTCAAGGAGATGATGCTTAGCTACTGGACATAGTGTTTTATCTTACAGAGTATTAGCAGACTTAAAAGAAGAAAATATTTCTCAAATATTTTTCATACCTCAATTGCTTCAAAGACACCAAGGACAGTGGAAATATACCATCTGGGATTCACACTCTAATTTTCATATATTATTTTGAGTTCAACAAGAAAGAGAATGTCAAGGGCACATACCTGTCACTTGTGTGGGAGGGGGTGGTGGAAGCTGCCCTGAGGCTCTCTGTCTTGTAGGTGTATCTGTCACTCATATGATAGCTCTACCCTCATCTCCAAAGCCAGGATGGGCTCCATAGGACAAGGGTCATCCCTTTAGTATAAGGGAGTTGAGTGGATTTCTTGATGGGTGGAAGCTGAATAGAGCTGAGAACTAGAGAAGCCTGGGGCTCTATTTCTGTGTGGACACACTTAAGTGGACCAAGTGTGGTTGGCTAATGGGGAACTGACCTCAGTAAGAGCACACGGTTGTCGAAAGTTCACATTCCAGCCCATCATCTCTTCTGTCCCAGAATTGCATCTGCTTGTTGAAATTTTGCATCCTTCTTGTAATGACTTGCCTGTGTCAGATGGTTAGATCTTGGTGTTTAGGTAGTCTGATTGATATCATGTAAGTCACCCAAAGAGAAGCATTAAGTATGAAAACTTGTCATTTTAAGGAGGGATTTGATATGTTCAATTTCCTCTGGATTCACTCTGCTGCATTCTGTATCTCCCAGCCCCTCTCCTCAAGAGCATGAAGGGAGGATGCTCAGGGCAAACCCAGCACACAAGGCAGCAGAACTGCCTGCTGGACTGCAGCCAGTTACTGCTTCTTCAGACTCTCCCAGCAGTGTGATGCTCAGCACCTTTAGAACTGCATCAGTGGGTCTGTGACACACATTCTTTCCTCTTCTACAAAATGCACCACACTCAGAATCCTATAGATCCTTCCTCCAAAGGTACTTTACTCTGCCTTCCTAGCCTCTAAGGATATGCTAGAAAGTACTGTCTAAGACCCAGTACCCTCCTTCCTGGTGTCTTTCAAAACTTCAACAGGGGAAAAGCCTCTGTGAGGAGATTTCCCCCTCCTGGTGCAGATGCTCAGGGGAAAGGAGGGCCCTTTGACAGTAAGCTCAGTGCAATGCAGAACACAGACCAGGAGCTAGAAGACATTGGCTGAAACAGGATGGAGGCTGCCCAGAGCTGGGAAATGTGCTTCCATGGGAAAGGTGGGAGGTAGAAAGGGAAGAGAGCTGACTCTCTTGCCATGTAACCCAAAAATCAATGCAGAATGCTAGCACAATCTGCCCACTAAGATGATGGTAATCATGTTTTTCTAGATCTAAAGAACTAGACTATCAGCCCTGTATGAATCCTCATTTTGTGTCTGTGTACGTGTGTGTGTGTGTGTGTGTGTGTTGTATATGTGTGTGAGTTTCTGTGTTCATGTGTGTGCAGATATGTGTATGCATAGATGCTTGAGAATTTGGAGGCCAGAATTGATGCTGGATGTCTTCTTCATTAACTCTCCACTTTACTTTTTGAGACAGAGCTCACTAGCCCTGAAGCTCACTGACTCAGCTAACCTGGCCAGCCAGTGCACTCCAGGGACTTGCCATCTCCCCAGTGCAGCAGCCACAGGAATGTATCACCACACCTAGATTTTTACATGGATGCTGTGGGTCTGAACTCAGGTCCTCATTTTCATGCAGCAAGCACGTTGTGAACTGGACCATCTCTCCAGCCCTTCTCTGCTATTGTATAGCCAATCTAGGTACACGGGGGTTGGCTCTCTCAATAAGACATGGGGTGAAAGTTAGGGTGACAAAGATGTCTGAGGATCCTTTATGGAGATAAAACAAGTTCAATATCTGAGGTTCAGTGCTTCTGCCAGAAGCAGGACTTGATCATGGCGTGGTGGAATCTTTCTAGAAACCTCTGTGTAAGTTTCTTACCTGAGATTCAGCCGCCACAGTATGGAGGAAGGTAATTCCTGAAGGGACCTTAAACATTCCAGTTCTCAAAGGGCCCCATCACCTGAGGACTGTTTCAAAAAAAACAAAAAACAAAACAAAAAAAAAACTGGTGCATTATCTTAAATTCCCAAACTGCCTACACAGATGACAGAGGGTTTGGAGTGTGACTTGTCAATGACATCCAAGCACACCTACTAATTCCCCTAGAGAAGCTGAATTTGAGCCCTCTCTCCTGAGGGTGGGCTGGACTGAGTGACTGGAAACAAAACAAGGTAGATGTGGTGGTGCCACTTCCATAGCTTGTTCGGAAAAAGAAGCTGCTTTCTGCTTTGCTCTGTCCCTCCTGGGGACTGAAGTTCCCAGAAAGCAAAAACAAAAACAAAAATCCACTTCACCTATGCGAACTATTCCAAGGCTCACTCACTGAGTGGAACTTTGTGGCTGTGGAGAGTGGGGATGTTGCAGGTCTAATAGCCAGATTACCCTGGACTATCCTTAGCTCCAACGTTTTTGGAAAATGCCTTGATTTATGACTTTACTTTGTTCTATAACTATAAAAACTTCACGAATCCATTTCCATACTGGAACACGGCATTTCAGGACAACCTGAATCCGTTCCCTGGCTATGGTTACTGTCATTTGGCTCCAGAATAAACTCTTTTATTCCTTTTGAGCTGAGAGCTGTGTTTTGTATTGACACAGTCTTGGATCATTCCCAGGAGAGGAAGCCTGTTGCCTTGTTGGAAGACAGTCTGACTTTCTTTTAGAGAAGTTCACGCAGGTGAATACTCCTTCGGGCAGTTGTATGAATGAGCCAACTTTAGAAGCAGTTCCCGAAACCCTGCTCAGTTCTTCAGGTGACAGCATCTTCAGGATCCCACCAGCATCCTTCTGAGATCTCCATGAGGGTCCTCCAGCTGGTGACCAGATAAGTCACACTCAACTTTCTGACCTTTAGAAACTGAGTGTGGTAGTGATTGTTTGCTGGTTTGATATGCTGAGTCTCAGGGCAGTGTGTTCCCCCAAATTACAATACAGATACTCCAGCCCAAGGCCATGAGGCCTCACAGTTATTACCTGGGGATCATGGTCCCAGTCTAGAAACACAGGTTTTCTACTTTCTGTTCTCACATTTTCGGAAACTTACACACAGAGCAAACATCTTTCACCTGAAAATCCGAACTACAAAATGCTTTAAAATTGAAAACTTTCTGAGTCTGGTCATGATGTCACAATTTGAAAATTTCACACCTTCAGGTGTCAAGGGCACCATTAAACACAGTTGTACTGAGTGTGAGGTATAAAATCATCTTTAGCCTGTGTGTGCAAGCACATTGGAAACAGAAAAGACTTTCATGCTTCTACGAGAGTCCCATCTCCAATATAGTACATTACATATGTGCAAATATTTTACAATATGAAAAAAAACCTCAAATCAGAGAAACTTCTGGATAAAGGGTACTCAAGCTCTGCGGTACTCTGACTCACTTCAGCCTAATGTCTGCCCCACTGTACACCTCACTTGACAGGACTGCTGCATTTGGATCCAGAGAGTGTCAGATCCAGTGGAGTGTGCTGTGGACACTCCCTGGTGTGCCCATGGTCATCTCAACTGATGACACTATCCAGGGATTCTGGTGCCTTTGCAAAGTGAGGCCAGGTCCTGTGTACAAAGGTTTGCCTGGATCATAACTCTTTCCTGGCTGTCACTGAGGGCTGTGTGTTCTTAAGCATCTCTCTCTCTCTCTCTCTCTCTCTCTCTCTC
>NW_004949101.1:746117-748174 GCF_000317375.1 Microtus ochrogaster | reverse complement strand
TCTACCCTGAAGAGTGGGCCATTCTTCTGTATGAAATAGAATTTGCTATGCAGAAGCTGAACTAGGGAAGCAGCACCATCATCAATCTCCCAGCAGGATGCACATTGAAGACATAATATTAATTTTCCCCTCGTGGGCAGGCCTCACATTTAATCAGAAAGTGCTAGGTTACCCCTGTAACAGTCATGCTCCTAATAGCTTGTTGATGGGCTAGCATTACAGCACACAGGGTCCATGACAGTTCCAAAAGGCCCATGACTAGCACTGCCTTGGGCCTAGGAAAGAACTTAACATGGATGTTTTCTAAGTTGATGTTCTTTCCAACTGTCTTCTGAATATTTATGTTTCTATTCATGATCAGAGGAAGTGCAGAGGCTGGTAACTTGCTAATGCCATGGGAAGCAGTGACTGTTGAGTGCTAAGCCAGATGTTTGTGTTGGTCTCTCTAAGGCTCAAGGCACCTGGAGAGAACAGAATGTTGAAGGATGGGGAGGGTTGCAGCAAAATGCTGTCTTTTGATTCGGACATAGATGTTGAAAATGTGAACTCACAGCAGTTATGGTTACCTACACAAGATCTACAAAAGACAGGGCCATAAAGACAACAGTCCATAATGGATGGGGGTTTCATGATGTACCCCTTCTCTGAGAAGCTGTTAGGCAGCTGATGGTTGCTGGGGAATCATTCCCCAGTTGTGTAGCCACTAGTAACTTGCCCTGCTTAAGTGGATAATCTTGTCTCATGCAAGAAACCCGGATTAAACACAGTGACTACATGAATGCCCAAGTACACACAGATTCGCATGCGCACACACACAACATGAGGGGAATTTGTTGGGAAGAAGAGGTTCAGTGGGAGTGAAAAGAGATCAATCATAAAGTAGTAGGAAGATATGGCCAAAGTACCTTCTACACATTTATGTGTGTATATATGCAATTATGAAAGAATTAAAACAAAGAAGATATGCCGTGGAGTCTGACAGTGCTGCAGGCACATAATCCCAATACTCAAGGCCGAGGCAGAGGAATCATAAGTTCAAGGCCAGCGTGCACTCCACAGGGAGACCTTGTCTCAAAAAAGTAAGTAAACAAACAAAAGGTAGAGACATCAAGATATGACCTTCACTACCCACAATCCCCAATTGCCAAATCCCAAGTCCCAGGGGCTGTTAAGCAGCATGGATCTCCCAAGCCTCCCTTCCAGATGCAAAATGCCACATTCTCCTGAACTTCTCAGCAATTGCACTTGTTTCTTCTCTTCCCTCCCCCGCCCACTGCTGATGTCACAGCAAACCTTTCCTCTCGTTTAGAAACACTTGCACAAATGTGCCAAAGGTGAAGAATTTTGTCTGGACCCTGGCAAGCCTTCATATTTTCGGTGCCTTGGAGGATGATAAAAGTCAGGTTTCAGAAACAGACGGCCTTGTTTATGGAGAAAGTGCTAAAGAGGGGAGGAGTTTAGATAGTGTTTCATGGGGCTATTCCGGGAGCCCAGGAATTTTCCCTCCTTTGTTTTTCTTGGTTGCATGTCTGAAAGATGAGGGCTTAAAAATAAAACCCCAACATCATCACAGACACTAAATCTGGTGCTCCCAACTGTGGTCTCTGTTGCACTGCAAGGTCTCTTGTGGCTTCATTATTAAAACTGGCGAGAAGGGCAAGAGGGGGCAGGAGCAAACCTTTGAGCTTCAGCAGCTGTGACTTCAGTTGTACTGGTTTCCACGCTTGTAGTAACGGCCAGCTTGCCTTATCTGAAGGCATTGCATCATCCTCTGGAGGTGGCTGACCATGCACACACCAAGCCCCTGTGTGAATCTCCTCACTCGGTCAACTCCTTGACCTCTCACCTGATATCCCTCTGACCTCACAGACCCAAAAGCAGCCACTCTGAATCTCCTCCTTTCCTCTGGTGGTGGCATCTTACTGAGTACTCTTTCTTGGTTCCAACCATAACTTCTCACTTAGTCTGAATGCTTCAATGCTGCATCTGTCACTGCTCACCATGCACCATCAATGCTGCATCTGTCACTGCTCACCATGCACCATCAATGCTGCATC
>NW_004949101.1:743641-745717 GCF_000317375.1 Microtus ochrogaster | reverse complement strand
CCATCAATGCTGCATCCATCACTGCTCACCATGCACCATCAATGCTGCATCCATCACTGCTTACCACGCACCATAGGTCCTCATCTCTCTACCCTATATGCCTGACTCAACATGCACCTCTCCCATGCCATGGAATAGTTTTTCCCTTGCTGCAGTTCTAAGAATCCTACTTCTCAAATGAACTTCATTTTTTGAGTTTGGGGTCCAAGAACCAAGCTACCTGCTTGTTGGGATTTTATTTTTAAGCCCTCACCTGGTTTTAGAAAGGCCCTTCATTTAGCCATGTCTACTATTGTGTTGTTTCCTGAAACCATCAACTATTCTCAGACTCCCCACCATGAAAGAATCATAGCTTCTCTGTTATCCAAGTTCAGCCTATTCAGATCCCCCAGGTTCTGCCCCATTCACAACCTATGGATACAGCTAGGTGGAGCGACACAGACTACACCATCTGCCTTCCCACTGTCTGCCTGGAAGAAGCAGTTGGCCCAACTCATAGGAGCAGAAAAGATTATGTCACAAAGGGCAGAACTTTGCCAACAAGAGAAAAGAACAAGACAAAACACACAAAAATGAACCCCTTTTCTTGCATGCCCTTCCTGTCTTCCAGGGCATCTTGAATCTGGACCTTCTCCACTCATCCACAGAGTAGCTGCTGCTTTTGCTGCTCCCTCCTTCACCTTCTCTCTCTCTCTTGCTGCCCCAGAGCTGCAGCTCCCACCAGGCCTGCTAGTAGGTTGATCCCAGGCTTTTCAGCAAGAAGAACCCAAGATAAAGACACAGTTACTGAATTTACTGCACATACCCCAAGTATAAGCCATGCCTGGGTAAGAGTTCAGTCTTTTTTCTGTTCTTCACCGCCATCAACACTCAACAATCTTCTGTCCTTACTCCTTAGCATCTCAAAAGTCTCTTTTCTCTTTTCCATGAACATATCCTTACTTTTCATTGACATTATCAACTTGAATTACTGCTAGATGAAGGTTATAGGGTGATGTCCAGCTTCAAGATCATCCATGGGCACCTCCAAAAAAGAGTCTTTCTGAAATACAAGGTGAGTCTCATCTCTCTATTTGGAATATTCCTTTGCTTCTGACCTTGAAGTTACACCTTTGAGGACCTGTTTCCACCCACCCCTCCTTCACATGCCTGCAGAAGCTTCCTTCTTCTCCCAGATCCCAGGTAGCATATCAGCATGGCAGGGCGGGGTACCATCAGTGAGCTAGAGTAGATGCTCGAAGATTCCAGCTCGGTGGTGGAGGCTCTTGTTTGCTAAATATTGGAATGGCTAGTTTAGTGTGTGTCCCCTGACTGTAGACACTGAGACAAGTACTTGGGAATGATATAAATTTGGAAGACAAGCCAGGAAACCCTAGGAATTGAATACAGAAGTGAGAAAGGAAAGATCAAGTAGCCATGGGAATGGCAGGGATGCTATCAAGTATGCATCACTCCTCAGTAATATACCTGGAATGCTATAGATCATGTCTTCAGAGAAGATTTCCCCAAAGGTATGAGAGCTGAGATATTTTTCCCTCATATCTTCCAGCCATTGATGGAGAGTCACTGTGTGTGTGTGTGTGTGTGTGTGTGTGTGTGTGTGTGTGTTCATGTGCATTTGTGCATGCACAGGTATATGGCTGCTAATTCTGAAGCTTTGATAGACAAATTAAGTCTCCAGACTTTCAGTCACTAGGATACTGTGAAGTGTACCTGGGAGGCATAAGGAGCTGAGGGTGGGCTTCTAAGCATGAATACTGCCATGAGGAAGCACAGAAAGGAACAACAGCAACTTCTGACATAGCTCTACTATCCAGGCTTCTGTGGAAGGGACAGAAGGGTCAGTCTTCTTTCTGTGTCTGTGAGGGATTAGCTTCAGTATCCCATCAGATGCCCAAATCCCTGGGCAGGTATTTCACTGCTGGGACTATGAGAGACATCCTATTCAAGTAACACACTAAGAATCTGTGAAGTGATGGGAAACACTACAGGATGTTGTCAAATGTCATTCATTCTATCCGTTTAGCATGGGAGGACCTGCAAATTTAAGGTTTGCTTTTGGGATTTTTTTTTTTT
>NW_004949101.1:723946-743541 GCF_000317375.1 Microtus ochrogaster | reverse complement strand
TGGAACTAGCTCTTGTAGACCAGGCTGGTCTCGAACTCACAGAGATCCGCCTGCCTCTGCCTCCCAAGTGCTGGGATTAAAGGCATGTGCCACACTGCCAGGCTATTTTAGGGAATTTTTTAATGAATACTTTTATCCAAAGTTGTCTGAGCCAATGATCCACGGATGCAACAGGCAGGCTGAGGTAAGAGAAAGCGATGGGTGTCAGAGCAGAAATTTTATGTGTAGAAGTTCACAGAAAGGAAGCGCTGGAGTATCTGAGTTAAAACCAGGAGTCCAACCATAGGCATGATTGACTGCAGAGAAATAGGAAGTACATCATGAGTAATGGAAAGCAGACCCTGGCAGCCTTGAGAGCCATTTCTCCTGTCTCTGAGGTCAGATGCCCCAGGTGATCTGGAGCCCTTAGATGACTTAGATGAACAGAGGTCTGCATGCTAACAGGTTTCAGCTCCTCTGGCTGAAGTTACAGGGTCTTCAGCTTCCACTAGCTCCAAATCAAGCACTTTAAATAACACTAGTACTACCACAAAAAAAAAGGTTACTAACCCGGGGAACCTTATCCTCAAAGAAAAGAGACCTCAGTAATTGGAAAGTGGTGAGCTACCCCATACGAGCCAAGCCACCATTGCACCATTGGGCACAACTTGCCGGTCAAGTTAAGTCACTGGTGTAGCATGCAGGCTCCAGCATTGGGTAAGACCTCGATTTCTCTTCTTCCCCAGCAGCCTGCAGAGCACCTTCTGGAGCTCCGGAAACTAGCCGGCAGGGGAGAACTTTGAGTTAGAGGCTGAGTTCTCTATGTGCTGGCAGTCACATTGTCAGCTTGAGAAATTATGCAGAACATTTTCCAAGTCTTCTTGAAGCCACCAAACAAATTTAGTTCCGTCTTGGCGTGCCAAGGCAGGAAGCCGGAGAAGATAATAATTCCTCCTACTGACAAATCTTAGGGGTTATGGGCTTAGATGATGGAACCTGGGAGCTGGAACAACCCAGCCACCAAAGCCAGCAGGCTCAAGCTATGGCTGGAGCTCCAGGGAAGAACACTGGCTGCTCCAGAATTCCTCCTCCCTTTGCCCCTGGGCCTCTCTGTCAGGACAGACAGAGAAGGCCAAGTGAGGAACAGAGAACAGTCTTGTCCACATGGCTAAGAGATGCCACGTTCGCAGACGGCTAAGAGATGCAGTTCACTGACTGCAAGCCAATCAACAGACCCTGTGTGGAAGGTACAGTGCAATGACTCTAGCATGGTGTTTTAATCTAGTTTTCTGCTGAAGGACACAAAGCCCCTGATCTCACAAAGACTTCTGGGTAGAACTGTTTCCTTGGTTAGTTAGGTCTCGTTGGTTGCTGTTTGACTTGAACTGATAGAATGAAATTCATGATTTGTATGAGCCAGATGCCTATACCATGTGACTCATAATACACAAGCAAAAAAGAAAAACAAAATCAAACAACATCAAAAGCAGAAACAGTTGCCACCACAGGCTGAGGAGGAGCCAGATCCTACTTCTTGATTTCTGAGCTCAGTTGGACCTGTTGATTTAAACACTCCGTGAATTGACTCTGAGTATTAAAATAGTGAGGACTGGATGAAGGATGTGGGTGCTTTTCATAAAACCCAGAATTTTCCCAGCTCTTCTAATTGGGTAAGAATGGGGAAACGGTTTTTAGCCAAATTTCCCTTTAATAGTTCATAAAAACTTGACTGTGCATAAGGATCACACGGACATAGCGTTGTTTATTAGTTCATTCAAGGTTCCTAAAGGCTGCTTAGTGGTACTCAGGGTTTAGCCAGGGAAGATGGAGTTCCTGACTTCACACAATTGGGAGGGGTCAGGTCACACACTAGGGTCCCGATCCTCTGGGAATTCCCTCACGGTGTCTTAGAATTAGATACATCCCCTGCTTGTCTTTGTTCTCAAGTAATGGACATGGAAGACTCAGAAGGGGACAGTCCTAGATACAGAAGACAGACTTAGTATGCCTCAAGGAGAGAAGATGTATCATAAATGCAGGACAAGTTAGTAGGGACCCCAAATCTCCTTCAGCTGATGCCACCATCACCTTCTATAGGCAACAAGGAGGTAGGATTGCTGAATTTGTGTTTCATATGATAAAACAACTCCCAACAGGAAAGGTGTGTCTACAGGCACCTGAGAGACAGGGCCCAGCTCTCCAGCACACCCTTTAAGGTGATAGTAGAGGCCAACATAACCAGGGAAGACAGGAAGATAGAGGAGTTCCTAGGGCCCCTCCCAAGTCTGCTATCTCTAAGCTGATGATGTATAACCATAGAGAGTCCAGGGGGATGGCATGAAGCAGGGCAGGGTCCCTGATGCTAGGAGCAGACGTGTCTCTACATTGGCCCTTCTTATCTTTGTCTATTCTCAGGGCACACCAGTGCCCAGGAGCCTCTCAGCTACTTCTCTAACTTTGCCCGTGTCATCTGTGGCAGGAGTGTGGAGGTGTCACTGTGGAGGAGTCATGGAATCTGACCCCCTGACTTCTCCCTGTGTGCTCTCCTGCACTTCGAGGAATCAGCACTCAGATAGAAAACACAATTTGCATCTGTCCGACTGTGATTTTTGTTTTTCTGATTTCCTGTTGTTTTCCCAACAGCTTGTATTCATAAAGGCAAATATAGCTGAGTTCCAGGGGTGAAGGGGGACTGCTTTCGCCTAACCAACTTAATCCCCTATCTCACCCTAGGTGAGGCCACAGGTTTCAGCTTCATTCCTGGGAAGGGCTGAATCACCTCTGTGTCTTTGATCAGGGGCCAGTGACCTCATGGGCAGAGTGTCAGGTGGGGAGAATGTCTGAATCATATTTTCCGAGAAAGAAAGCACAGGTTAGGGAAAGAATACCATGTGGTTCATGCGGGAAGCGTGATGCAATTCTATTTTAATTAAAAATGTATTTTTTTTTTTAAAAAAAAAAAGAGAAAAGAATGCCACACACAGAATGCTGCTGTCCTTGAGTTCTGACCCCACACTTAGTCCTCACATCTGGCCACTCCCAGTTGGACTGCCAGAACTTCAAGGGACCTTTTAGCTCCTCACCACCCATGGGTCAGGAAGGAACGTCACCAACTAACCCCTGGAAACATCAATTTCCTAACACTCCTGCTGGACTCAAAAGGGAGGGTGGAAGCTCAGGGAAAGAGCCCTTGACAGACAGCCTGGGTCCAGTGCCCTGCGATGGGTGGTTCCAGGAAATTCCAGGCCAGCCAGCCTAACTGACCTGCTATTTTTAAGGGCTCTGAAACAAACCCAGGGAGAATCTCAGGCCAGACAAAGCAAGGCCAAGGTCTCTGAGAAGGAAGGTATGGATGGCGTGCCCCATTCTCTGTGCCCCTAGGGTGAAGCCTTGAGGGTGGGTAGATTAGAACCACAGTATCCCTTAGAAAACTACCCAACACTCTGTGGCTATAAAAGCTGGGATGACCCTTAAAGCAGTAGCTTACACAGAGAGGAGTGCTTTGCTTCTTGAGAATATATGTGGGTAATGGTCCCCTTTAACTGACTAGTCATTGCTCCATATGGCCCCACCCCCACTCCAGTATGGCATACCAAAGCTTTTCAGGGCAGTGTTCCAAAATGCGGCATCCCTTTGGGGGGGGGGCGAATCACTTGCCTGCTTGCTAAATCCAGAAGGATTGCTCCAATATCAAGGTCATGGTCCCTGGACCAGCCCACAGACCATTTGGCATCTCTTCATATCATCCCTCCTTCCTGCTGGCTCTTCCCTCAACAGTCTCAGGAAGTTCAAGGGAAGAATAGCATTCGCATCCCTGCTAAATCCTAACACTGCTCCAGAGTCCAGTGCACAGAGTCCTTGGTCACATGGATGCCTGTGAGAGGGACAATTGTGTATAGCTTTCGGGGTTTATGAGGGACCTGGTGCAGGTCTGACTGTGGTGTCTGGTCTCCTGGAGCTTCAGCCTTGTTCATTCAAAACAATAGTGACACACACACAGTCCTGGGAACTGCAGAGCACAGAGGCAGGCTTCTCCCCCGCTTAGTGGGCTTTCCTTGATCATCAGAAGAGGGTGCCAGCTCCCCTGGAGCTGGAATTATAGGCAACTGCATGTTGATATGAAACCAACCTCTGGAAGAGGAACATGTGCTTTTAACAGCCGAGTCATTTCACCAGCCGCAAGTCAAGGCTCTCTTTGTAGCAAAGAGGTAGTCTCTCCCTGGGTCACTATAGTGAAACCCTATTTGTATTGTATACTTTATACTTTATTTAATAAGTAAAGCTTGCCTGAAGATCAGCATGCAGACCCAAGCCACTAGAGGCCAGGGAGTTATGGCACACACCAGGACTGAAGGCCACCCTGGGCTACATCTGTCTAAAATGAGAAATAGAACTCACACAAAGGTATTCCCAGCCCTTGGGAGTCACGTGCTTTAATCCCAGCACTAGGGAGGTAGAGACAGCAGAGAGAGGTGTATCAGGCAGGAGGAGACAAGAGCTCGTTGTAGTCTGAGGTTTGGTGGAGAGCATTGCAGTCCACAGTCACGCTGAGGACAGAACTGCCCCTTTGTTTGTCTGAACCTTGGGTAGAGGTTAGAACTCTCTAGTGGCTTGGCTGCTTTGTTCTTCTGATCTTCAGCTTGAACTCCAATATCTGTTTTCATGCTACAGATCACCACATACATTTGCGCTGTCTGTTTGGTCATTTCATGACAAAGAAGGAACTCTGCTCAAGCTAGCTTTTGGCCCAGGTTCCTGCTATTTAGTCAGAGATGAGGATTGTGTCAGAAAAGGTTAGTGATTTGGAAAGTTCTGAGATGCCCAGGCCAATGGGGAGGATAGCGATGAACTAAGAAGTTTGTTTTCAAAGCAAGAAGAAAGGCTAATATCCTGAGGATTTAGCATAAGTGAGGAGAGGATCTAGGCTGTTTAGCAATTTTGACAGATGTTCTGCCCTCAAGACTCTACAAGGCAAAATAAGCAAAGCAGAAGAGCCTTCATAATACAAGTTATTTTTGAAGGTCATTTTTGAAGGGAAAAATGCATCTTGCAAGCCTGGGGGCTACAAACACAAGCAGTATTTGTGTGCTGGCAGATGACAGAGTTTCCCTCTGACTTTCATGGGACCCTGGCTCTCTTGAGCCGCCAGGCCTGGGGGTGGAGTCAACAGAGTCCGGAAAACAGGCCTGACTGCAAGCCACCTGCACACCATGTGCGTGTTTGGGCTCTAGGCTACTCACTTTTCTTTGGCTGGGGGTGACGGTCGCAGCTCTCTGTCGGGCATGGTAGATACGGCTGTGGAGAGCTGTGGTGGGAGCAGGCTAATTAGATGTATGGGGAGTGTTAGCTTCACGTTCTGGTGAGGCAGAGTAACTGGAGTCCCAAATCTTCAACCACAGAGACAGTGAGGTGATGAAAGGTTTCATAGGTCCTGGGCACACCCGTGCTGGGTTGTTAAAACATAGACACGGTAAACCCAATGCCCAAACTCTTAGCACATGATGTCATAGTACTCTTCCAAAGAAGCAGGGAAAAATGGGTGCTCGTAGAGGTACCAGAAATACTCACGTGTCCTGTGAAAGGTATGTCTCTATAATGAGAGCACACACTGAGATTCAAACACCCTGACTTTTGACCTCAACAGGGTTGTAGCCTATCCACACCAGAGCATCCTCCTGGCACAGAGTGAAGCTGGGGCTTGGTATGGGTATCACCCGGAAAGACAGCAGCAGAGGTGACCTACTGTTTCCCTTGGGAAGCCCGGAATTGACATGAGCACAATCAAGAGAGTGAGAGAGGAGTGAAACGGAAAGATACAGAGGAAGATATGAAGAGGAAAGATGGAGCAGGAGGGATACCATCCCCCAACCAAGTCAAAGATGATAGCATGGTGGTCTGGTCAGGCAGAGATCTTATTAATATTCTTGGCAGATGTAAAAGCCTCCCCTGTTGTCCTTCTCCGTGATACTGTTTGGTCAGTGCGACACTACTGTGTCAGAAATATGCAGCAGGAATTGGGCTGCAGTAGCTGTTATTCTGTATATTTCTCATTTAGTCCCATTTGCTTCCCACAGTCAACTGAAGAATGGCATCACCCTGGATGAAGAAACTAAACTGAAGACCAGAGAAGTCACGTCACTTGCTCTGGTCACACAGGCAATGGAAGAAGCAGGCCCTGAGATGAGGCCTTCTTCTACACGGCACCACCATAAGCCTTGCCTTCATGAAGATCTGGCACCCTCCCTCCACTTTCCAGGAGAAGCCACACTATAGACCCGGCATGCCAGTTCATCTGACTTCTGCAGGTGGCTCACTGGATTGGAATATGGTTGTGGCCTTGCAGTGGATTAAGCAAGGAACAAATCTTGGACATCCCTCTATTGAGAAAGGGGGGGGGGGTTCTGTTCACTCTTTGTATCTGACAGGCTCATTTGATCCCTTGAAGTGTATGTCACACAGAGGGAAAACACCTTGCGGGTTTGGGCTTGGGGTTTTAAATCACATCTTCTATAGATTTGCTGCTAGAACCAGCCTTTAGGGATGAGAAGGCAGGCCGCACAATAGGCATTGCCTGTTAGGTATCTAATAGCCAACTTGAAGAGAAGTTAGTAGATTGAATCCCGGGTAGGCACCTGTGTTCAGTTACTTGAAGGATTCTAAATTAAAGATTCCCAGTTGTTTTCCTCCCAAATCCCTGATCCCCAAATTATGAGCAAAATAAAGAGTTTATTTGAAGTTTGCTGGGCCAGGAGTAATTTATTGCATAGCAAAGCAATAGAGAGTTCTTGTGGGTCATTGTGAATCCAGGCTCAAATGAGCTACATGTGGGCTACAGGGTGGTTACAAGATGGGGAAGTGTCTAGGGTGAGTAGAGCTGTCCAGTTTGCTCAGAGAGATTGAAGAATTTCTCCTGACGGTAGTAACCTGGGCACTGGCCCAGCTGTAGCCAGAAAACTTCCAAGTCTTGGAACACACTTTGAATTGGTGACTGAAGAACCCATCTCCAACAGAGCCAATAAGGGCAGCAAGAGCCCAGAGACTAGATGAGTTCAGAAGCTGTTCAGACGGATCTGGGAGAAAGATGCAGACCCAGGGATGGCAGAAAGAGAAAATAGAGGTCAGGAAAGCAAACACCGCTGTGCAGGTAGGAGTGGTACCTTGACATTTTGCTGTTATTGTCAATTCTGCTTCTCATTTCAGCGGCCATCTTGTTTCAGGATTCTAGCTCCCCTGGGGCAGGACTGGAGTTTGTTGTTGTCCCTGAGGAATCCTCTGAAGGTAATGTTCTAATTCCCTGAGCACCTCAAAGATGAAGTTTCTGCTCCCAGCACCCCGTATGTGGAGGCAGGTGTAAGCACATCAGTATGCTGAGCCTTGTCCCCCAAAGATGGGTTAGCATGAATCTGATTTATAACTCCACATGAGTCTACTTTGAAAACATCAGATGTGAGTGCCTCAGATCTTGCAGTTTATAGCTTTATATTAATTGCTTGAAATGCAACCCGCCTAGGCAGCCCTCTAGCTGCCGCCAAAGAGCACCAGTGTCTGCCTTCTTTACAGGCACAGCCTGATTCAAATCTTGCCTTTGGGGTTCAAGTTGTATAAGAATCTAGACTTTGAAAACAAATCAGGCTTCTGGGACTGGGTAAGAGCAGTGAGGTAAAAACTGATGTCATGTAGTCAGTCGAAAACGGTGACTGTGTGGTTAGGTATCTGGACCATGTTGGACAGCTGCTGAGGTTGGGGTACAGCTGAGTAACTGAGTAACTCAGGATGAAATGTCCTAGGGACTCAGCCCCAGATTTTTAGCCAGTGGATGGTTTGTTTGTTTTCATTTGTACAAAGGAGAGCACAGCTGAACAAAAGGAAGATTGGGATAAAGAATTGTGGCATCAGGGAACCCTGACTGCTTTTTGGACTGGAGAGGGAGGGTGAGAGGAGTGGGGGAAGGGGAGTAGGGTGGGAGGAGGGGGAGGGAAATGGGAGGCTGGGAGGAGGCGGAAACTTGTTTTTTTTTTTTCCATTTCTCAATTAAAAAAAAAGAATTGTGGCATCACAGATCAAGGAAAAAAAAGGAGAAAAATGATAATTTTGGGGGGTTGAAGAAAAGAGTCATTTATTGCATCTGAAATAATATTTTAAAATCCTAAGAACATTTGCAGCTTACGAAACCTACAAGAGATGCAAGCAGACACTTGAATTCATCTTATGATGCTGAAGGCTCCCAGATGGAGCTTTTCACATGTGTGTTAGAGCTGATGGGTCTGGATCCTGAATTGGCATCTTTTCAGGGTGACAGTGAAAGGCTAAGATAGAGGGAAATTAATAACAGGGGAGCTTATGACTCACCATCTAGACCACAAGTGACAAATCCCTGTGCCAAAGTAACTTCCCCAAGAGGTCTGCACCTTCCTGTGGCTGCTTTCTGGTCACCATGAAGGTTACAGCAGGGCCTGGATGGCCTGTAGAATCTAAAACAGTTGCTGCTTCACCCCTGGCAGGAAACAGTTGCCAGCCCTGCTCAGGAGAGCACTGTGCAAGCTCATCTTGGTGCCATGTTGTCACTGCTGCCCCCAAACAGTGTTGGGTTATTCATTATTACCAAAGTGGGTAGAGAATGCAGAGTCAGACATAGGTCCACAAACACACACACATACCCACATAAGCACAGCAAATAGACACAGACAGATAAACACACATACATGTACACACGTCCATAAATAAAAGCAGTGGCAAGGAACAAACAGCAATCGCTTCATTGAGGAAAGATGGAGGAGGGGAGGATGTAGATGAAGGTTCATCTAGGCCAAACTGCCAGGTGCTTTCGTGTGCCAGACACATTGCCCCGGAACACACTCTAGGCATTTCTGCTCATGTGGGAAAGTCTCTGTTTGGGGGCTTCTCTCAGGATAGGAGTATGCTTGATCACTGTATGAGCAGAAAAGGCTCATTGGATTAATCGGCCCTTACTAGAAGATAAGTGGGAGTTGGTGCTTGCACAACCCATTTTTTGAACCCTTTGGTGGCCAGAGTTCTGGTGCCTCATCACCTTTCAGACATGTAGGTGGGACTGAGCCCAGTTGCCTACACCCCATTTTGCTCTAAAGGGCTCTCTGAGTCACACCCAAATAAACTGCTGAAGTTCACATTCTGGATTCGGAGTCTGAATCTGAAAGGCCTGATGAACACAGAGGGACAAAGAAGTAACGGGTCCTAGCTTTTAGGCTGCTCTCCAGCTTGGGCTGAGACCAGCTGTGTTTGGGCAACTAGCCCCATTCTGTCTGGGTGCACTTTGCTCTTGGCAGTGACATTCTTCCCTCTGCTCCATGTTTTCCTGTGCTCCATGGACTATCCTGTATTTTTCAGCATAAAAACAACAGAGCAAGTTTAACCAAGGGTCCGTGATAACATCTGGTTTTCTTACTCCTTACCTAAAACTGGAGAAAACACCCCCCGAGGGCAAAGAGAAGGGACTTTGAGGATGGACTCAGAGGTTAACCTCCTATGCTGTAATCCAAGCAATACAATGTTGTATTGCAATACAATAAGTAATAATACAATGGTTGTAATCCAAGTAAAGCTTTGTTTGGTCACCAGAGGCTATTTATATAGACAGGCAAAGGAAGAGAAAATCACTCTGTTTTTATCTTGTAAACTCAGAATCATGTAAATATGTCCTTCAGCTACATAGTTACTTGCTCTATCAGCTTTAAAGTTATAATATATATGCACATATGTATGCATATACACATATTTAAAAGACACACAGTGCTGGATAGAATGTGGAAGTACATTCTTTTTTATTCAGTGACTAAATTGGAGTCAGAGCATCTGAACAGGTATGTCCATCAATAGGGTTCCCTTGATCCTTGAGGCTCCTCCCCAAAGAGGAGAGTTAGCAATAAAGAGGAGAGACACTGTTGGAACAGGGAGAACTTTCAGAACGACATGCTTACAGAAATGTGGGAGGAATATGGAACAGAGACGTCTTCTCTCTGAGATAAGGGAAGTTATGACATAAGGGAATGGGGGTGGTGATGGCAAGGGAAAGAAAGATGTCTTGAGGCGCTACTATCACACTTTCTCAATGTACCTTTCTTACTCCCTTTAAGGGAACAAGGCTGGCTTTCAATGGGCAGCTTCTGAGTTAATATCCCAGAGTGTCTGATTGCACTAATTCATATTTATAGAAAATGGAGTCTATGCATGCAGCAGACTGTAGGAGGAAGGGGCTGCTTGTTCATCTCCTTACTGTAGGTGCAGTGCTGCTGGCCGGCCCTCTGGGAGTCTGGGAGCCGAATGAATTAGTACTGTGTTGTGTGATGTGGGCTCAAGGTAACAGTCTCTAGCACTTACGAAATGCTTGCTGGGAGCCAAGACTCTTACCTTCTCTACGTTTCTCTGCAGCTTTTCGGAGTAGGACCCCAGATGTCTGAGTTTCAATCCCCTGTTGCTGTGATAGAATACCCCAACGAAAGCAACTTAGGGCAGAATAGGTTCAAGTCAGAAAGACAGGTCAGCATATCAGGCTTCAGCCATAAGAGAAAAACAGTTGGGTTGAGGAACCAGCAATTTTAATAGGTCTCTATTTATCAACAAATGTTATTAGGGAAACTGGATTTCCTCATACAAAAAGATGCACCTGCTTCTTATACGATACAAAAACATTAGCTTCAACTGGGTCAAAGACACAGACATGAGATGTAAAACTATAAAACTCTTAGAAGAAAATATAAAGAAGTGACTGTAGGACACTTGTTTGGTAATAGTTTCAGAGATAAGAACCCCAAAGTATAAGCAGTGAGAAAAAGATAAGAGTTGATCAAATTAGACATCTTTAGTCATCAAAAGACACAACAGTTTGAAAAAGCAACAGACAAAACCAGAGACAATATTTGAAAATCATATATTTGATAAGTTGCTAATATCTATACTCTACAAGGAACACTTACCATTCAGCAACAGGAAACAAACAATTAAATAAAAAATGAGCAAAGGACTTCCTAAGCATATATTTACACAAAGAAAGTGCTCAAATGATAAATAAACCAATTAAGAGCTATTCAACATTACTAGTCAGTAGAAAGATACAAATTAAAACTATACTGAGTTCACAATCATCAGAATGGCTAACACACACATATATTATTACACATATTATATACTAGCTTTTATTGTCAAATAGTGGACACATCTAGAAAGAAGGAGCCGCAATTGAAGAATTTCCTGTATCAGATTGTCCTGTGGGTTTGCCTGTGGGGCTTTTCTTTATTACTAAATGATATGGGAGGGGAAAGACTCATTGAGGGTGTAACTACCTAGATGTTCCTGAGCTCTGTAAAAATGCTAGGTGGAAGAAAAAAAGAGAGAGGGGGAGAGAGAGAGAACCGCTAAATTGTGCTCCTCCATGGCTTATGTCTCAGTTCCTGGAACATAGAAGTACAATCAACAAATCCTTTCCTCCTCAGCTTGCTTTTGATGATGGTGTTTATTATAGCCACATAAATCAAATTAGAACAATATGTAAACCAGAAACCCAAAAGGAAATTGCCAGTGGAAAAGAGAATACCTGTATTTGCTGATGGAAATATAAAAGGTATAGCCTCTATAGAACACATTATAGTAACGCCTAAAAAAACCTTAAAAGAATTAACATGGGAGCTAGATGCCACATCTGGATATAAACACCAGAGAAATGAAAGCAAGGTAATGAAGACACATTTGTACACACACACACACACACACACACACACACACTGATAACAGTATTAGTTGCAACAGCCAAAAGATGGGAACAACCTGAGTAGCTATCAGTGGTTGGACAAACAAAATGAACAACACACAAAGAAGTATTATCCAGCTTTAAAGAAGAAGGAATTTTGTTTTGTTTTAGGGGTAAGGTCTTATGTATCCCGGAGGTCCTTGGGCTCCCTTTGTAGTCGAGGACGACCTTCAGTTTCTGATCCTCTTTCTTTACTTCTAGAACACTCTGATTATAGGTAAGGGTTTCCGCAGTAGGTTTGCCTTGTATTGGGGTCAAACCCAGGGCTCTGTGCAAGCTAGATGAGTACTCTCTGAGTCAAGCTACATTTGACATGTGCTACAATGAAGGCAAACCTTGATCTAGGAAAAAAAAAAGTCAGTCATGAAAGGACAATACAATGCAATATCAGGACAATACATTGCAATATCACCTCCATGAAAAAACTGGGGTAACCAAACTCACAGACTGAATGCAGGCTGAGGAAGGAGGAGGTGTTAGTAGGTAAAGTTCTGATATGGCCTGATGAACAGGGTTCTGGAGTTTGGGTACCTGACAGCCTGAACCTACTTAATGCCCTGTCCTACACCCCTAAAAATGCTGAGACTGTAAATTTTGCATGATTTGGATTTCACCACAATTATGGAAGGGAAAACTCTCTAGGCAGCTCTGAGGTGGAGCCAGATCAGGGTGGACCGGATCTCACATGATGCAAGTGATCAAACAGATTCATGTCTTTTAAAATTCACATGGAAGAGACTCTGGGAGTTTCCCAACCGGGCATGCCAAAAGTACAAAAGAATGAAGGTGGAACAGCCAAGGGAGGCAACCAAGGGAAGCTGAACCTCCCCTCTGAACGCAGACGGACGCTGACATTCCTCCACAAAGCGAAGAGTAAGCCTTATCACGTTCTATTCGGATGATTTAAAAGAGCTCGACTTTTTAAAATGTCTCCTATAGAAAGGCTTAAGCTCTTGCTCTTCCTTGTGAAAGATGCACCTATAAATCATCATGCGGCAATTTGGATGCCTCACTCTCCTGCACAGGTCAATTCACAGGCTCGGTGCCTTCTACCTAGCCACTTTTATTTGTGTATTCACGGGTTTGAAGTTTGTCAGATCAAGGCTGGAATTACCTGGGTTGGAACTGATTTCAGTGTCTGTTGAGTCTGGATCTGTACATTCCCTCTGGGATGTACAGGCTGGAGAGACAGTGGCTCCTTGATGAGGTTCTTGTCATAAGAGCTGGTAGGAGTGCAGGCACAGTTGGCAGAAATCCCCATGACTTTCAGAGCCCTGACTTAGGTTGGCACATGTCCTGCGCCTCTGTTCTACCCACCAAGCGAGTCACACTGCCAGGACCGACAACAACAAAAACCATTGCAAGATATTGCTGGGCTATAAGACAAAAGGCTAGAATGTTAATCTACAGAGTGCTGAGCTCAACAATCTGTTCTACCACATTTCACTGTGGGCACATCAAATTAGGACCATTTCAGGGAAAACAGAATTTAGGAAAAATGCCCCAGTCCGCTAGTTCAGAGCCGAGTCCTGCAGACTCGACATTTCTCCACAGCTTGGAGTATGTGGACTAAAGGGGTCCGGTCCGTCTGGGAAGACTAACAATATGGTATAGATCTGTTTGGCATGTCTGTTATAGAGGAAGTCTAGCGAGCCAAGTGTAAGTTATTCAGAGTGAAATTTCCAAGAAGCAGGCCCAAGGGGGAAAACCTGGATTCAAGTGTTGAATTCTAAAAGTCCCAGTTCCTTGGAGAAGGAGAGGTCTTCGCTGCCAGGCAGATGTCTGGAGAACCTCAAACTGAGTCCAAAGGACAGAAGAAGGTGGTCAGCACTAAAGTGGAGGTGAGAGAAGAAGCGGTTGGCACCAAATGAAAACAAGCATGAAGAAATGATGCCTGGTCTCACCCGCACAGGCTTCTCACATCTGGGAAATGGTCAGTCCCCCAGGAAAGCATGCGTGACTTATGCTGATGCAGGAGGAGGTGTTCAAGCACTGCCAATGAAGCATCAAGCAGCAAAGAGAAGGAGCTGGAAGAACCCTTAGAGATCTAGCTTTCCTATTAGGTACGCCTTGCTAAAAAGTTCTAGAATGCCGCATCTTTCAGATATGTATTTAACAACACCAGAAAGAGTAGACAAGTGTGAGCAAACAAACATGTAGAAAAAGCACTGCCTCTTTGTAGATAGACAGTGGCATATGCAGTATTCAAACGATCTGTCCTTGGCTGGGCATCGCTGTGGTTTGAATAAGGTTAGTCCTCTGAAAGCATCTGTTAGAGGTGTGGAAATGTTGGGGAGATGCTAGACTTTCAAGAGATGAAGCCTAGAGAGAGGCCCCCAGGTCCTTAGTGGTGCAACCCTCAGCAGTGAGTGATTTTTGTGGGATCCTACCTTTGTTCTCATGAGATTGGGTCGTTACATGATTGTGGGCCTCTGTATTATTTTCTGGGTTCTTGTTTAAGGATAACCTCTTCCTCTCATATGTGCTAATGCCATGGTTTCAGCAGTCACCCTAGGTCCCACTAGAGCCAAGCCAATGCCAGCTCCATGTCTCTGAACCCTATAAGCTATGAGCTAATCAAGTTCTTCCATTCTGCAGTTATCCACCTTCGGGTATTTAGTTGCAGTGATAGAAATAGGGGGCTACAGGTGCCCATTGTGCACTGCTTCATTTAATGTGATGTTAAGCTCTTGATGTGGGTGTGCTATGCTGTGGAGAGACTATGTAGATGGTGTTATCCTATGTGTGGTGCTGCGCATAGTGCCATGCACATGCTTTAGCTATAAGTAGGTGTTTTATGCTGTAGGTGACATCATACTCTGTGTCATGCTGTAGGTGTGCCATACTGGAGGTGGGATCTTGTTATGTGTCAGGTTGTAAGTGTTGTGATGTGTGTCATATTGTAGATGTGCCTTGCTGTGGGTGGTGTTATGCAGCAGCCTGGTAGGTGTGTATGCAGGTTACATCTGAGAGCCCAGAATTTCCCAAGCTTGTTTTTGTGACTTTTCCTTTTTTGGTCATGCCATGGGACCTTCCACGAACCAGAAGAATTTTATGACTGATTGCAGGTAAGAGGGGAAGCTCTACCTTATTATAGCACTACATTCTCTGGCATAAAACAGAAAATCCCACCTTAGTAAATTTCAGATTAAGCTAAATTGAGGAGTAAAATTATTTATTTCCAATATCCTATGAGGTTCAAACTTCTCTCTAAGAACAAGGATGGATGTGTGATCTCCAAGGAAGGATGCTTTGAGAGGTAACAAGGTAGACCAGGTGTGGTGGCACATACCTTTAGCTCCAGTATTATAGAGGCAGAGGTAAAGGGATTACTGTGAGTTCCACACAAGCCCGAGCTACATAGTGAGACCTTGACTCAAAAAAACTAAACAACCAGAGCAGCGACAACAGAATGCAGCACGGTCATTGTCTAGTGTATATTTGTAGCCCGGTTCCACCCTAGCTGTCTGCAGGCACAGGGGAAATGGCTGGCTTTCCCTTCTTAAAGAAAGATCTCAGAAGGCCTTGTGAAAGTACAGCGTATTTTCTGGACTTGGAGGCTGCCGCTCTTAAAGCAGAGCTCCTGGCAGCTTCCAACGATGCTTCACTGAAGATGAAAACCCAGAAGAAAAGGACAAAGGGGAACGGTAAACTAAAGTGTGTCTCGGTAGCTGCTGGCAAGATCTCTTAGAGCACATTCAGTTCCAGGACTGTTAGGAGAGGTAAAGACAATGTGCTATTATCCTCTAGAAGTTATTAGAAGATGGCTCATCCATCCAACCGCACTCTTGAGAGGCCTCGCAAGGACGGAGTGGTACCCTAAGGACACAGGTCCCAAGCTTTGCGAAAGTGTAATATGATAAAGCAGGAATCTGGAGTGGAAGCGGAGTAAGGACCACCCAGTGGAGCCCACCAATAAAAGTCATGAAAGGGGGTGCCCTATTCAAAAGGCAAAGGAAGGACCCGGCTCTTGTTAAACTCTTGGTCAACACTACATGCAGCTTTAATGACTTCCAAACGTATTTATACAGAGAAAAGTACAATCCGTCTACTGTGCACACCAGGGTCATTGCCAGGTTACAGCCCAATCCTCCTTCCCACTCAAAGTCAGAGCTGACGTCCAGACAGAATCAACCCCTCAATGAGGGGATGGATCTTAAATCTGAAGCTCATCCTGCCACTGTGATTATACATACTTCCCTTCTGAAGGAAATGCGGGTCTTGGCACTTCTGACCCTGTAGGATCAAAGTCTTGTCCCTCAATCAGTCCTTTGAGACTGATTCCCAGCAGGCCTATCTGGGCTTTGTTATTGTTTGGTTTAGGGGTTTTGGTATTTTTAATAGGCTCCTTCCTTAGTCTTTGAAGTGCTGGAGTTAGAGATGGGTGCCACACATGGCAGTCTGGACCATTGGGAAATGGTAGTGCCAGAGCTTAGTTTCCTGGGCCTTTGGTTTGAACCTATTCTCTATAGGCATGGTGCACAGGATATGTGCGGGGCCGTGGAGATTAGGGCATGCTGGATCTTGTATCAGAGTGCAAGAAGTGACCCGGGAATTAACGAAGCACACCAAGGAGGTACAGAAGCTCCCTGTAGTGCAATGATCTGAGAGGTCTCTGGGGAATGGGGCATTTAACTGAGATTTGAACTGTATGTAGGAGTGAGTTGTAGGATAGGGAAAAACAAGACTGTGGATCACGATGCTTGGAGCTCCTGTGTGATCTGCAGGCTGACAACTCTTAAGCATACACACACATACACATCTGGAGCTGAGAGTCCAGTGGCAGATCTGGGTCTGATTACAGAGAGTTTGGGAAACTGCTGAGAACCAGAGCTCCCACTGATGAGAGGGGAGACGCCAAACACTTACCTTAGTACTGGCCTGATTTAAAGAGATAATTTCCATGCTATCTGTGAAACAGGGCAGAAGATAGGTGTGATAGGGCAGAAGGAAGACAGTTTCAGTAGCCAGATGTAACCTTCAGTTGTTCTGAGGTAGAGTCTGGGATAAACAGATGTGGAGAGATGGCGAGAAGGCGTGTGGTATCTGTTGAGGGTGTGGTACCTGTGAAGGTGTTTCCTTGGGGCTAGCTACTTGGATTGATGTGGGGTGAAGGAACATCTTATGTCATTTCCTGTTGCTGTGATATCCTGAATAAAAAATAAAACAATTTAATGGGGATAGCATTTATTTGGCCACAATCCTAACATTACAGGAAGGCAACAGGGGCTTGAAGTAACTGATCACGTTATCCACAGTCAAGAGCAGAGAACAATCAGTTTACACACACCAGTGTTTAGCCTACTTTCTCCTTGTCCTCCATCCTAGGGCTCAGTCAATGAAATGCTGCCAACAGACATTCAAGTGAACCTTCCCACCTTAACTAACCCAACTTTGAGAATCCCCTGTTTAGTCTAGACACATCCTCATTAAGACCCCTTCTCAAGTGATTGCAGGTTGTGTCAAGTTGATAATTAAAATCAGCCGGAGAGAGAAGCTTTCATTAGTTTAGGTTGGAGTACCCGAATTTATATGAATGGAACTATCTGGAAGCAGACAGAAGATACGAGAATTATATCAAATCTAGCCCTAGACTGCTGGGTGTGAAGGGTCCAGAAGTCAAGGTTGGACATGCAGTGGTAGTGATGGTTGCTGCATTGTACCTCGGTTTCTGGAAGCTTGTTTACGCTTCCCTCCTAGGGCCACTCTGGATTCTAGGAGCTAACTCACATTGGCTTCCCAGAGGCAGGAAAGCATTGAACCTAGAGGGTGGGCATTAACCCGGGGGACTATGACTTAGCAAAGAGATCCGCAAGTTGCAAAAACTCTGGGGCAGTCATAGTGGGAAACTACAGTCAGTAATGAGATCTCTGAGTAGACACATATCCCGTATCCAGTTTTCTGCGTGTGCATCTTCTGTGAGAACGTGTGAGCAGGCCTGAGTTCTGTGTTGCCGTGTCAATAAAGAATAAGGGTTAAGAGGAAACGAGGAAGGAATAGGAGATGACGACGAGGGAGATGGTCCCGTGCTCTGGCAAGCATGTTTGAAGTTCTGTGTCGCTCCGACACATCAGCAGGGTGACTGTACAGGATGAAGTGAAAGTCATATTCGGCGAGGCTGGGTTTCCTGTGGCTGTCCACAAATCATGACGTGAAGACTGGGGGAGTAAAGGGAAGTGGTAAGTGGGTTGTGAGTTCTAAAGGGCAAGAGGTGGTGTGCGCATTTCCAAGGGCAGAGAAATGGCTGCTTACACAAGCTTCTGATAAGCAAGTTCACAAGAACACGTCCGTCCTGTCCCAGCACAGGGGCAGCTCAGGAATGCCAGAGGAGCCCGTTCTTGGGTGAGTCACAGGGCATGGAGATTTGATGAGAAATGCTTGCTTTTAATGCCAACCTCCTATTCCAACTGCCTTTTTTTCTTAGACGGTTCTACCTTTCGACCCCAGAAGTAAGAGTGTGACACCAAAAGAGCCAAGAACAGCATCCAGTTGTTCTGATCTCACAGAAGAGACCTGGAGGTGCTCGTGGTCTGAGAGACTGGCTAGAGGGCTTTGCATTGTGCCCCTAAAGCTTGTATGGAGTGATATTTTATTTGTATTTTAATAAATAAAGCTTGCCTGAAGATCAGAGAGTAAAACAGCTCTACTGGTTAGCCTTACAGACCAGGCAGTGGCAACACATGTCTTTAATCCCGGAAGCCACACTAGTTTACCATAGAAACTGGGTGGTATTGGTGCCCACCTTTAATCCCAGTACTAGAAAGGAATATAAGACGGGAGGAGACAGCTCTCAGCCTTATTCTGAGGATTCCTGGAGGCAAGATAGTCATTTTTGGACTGCGGTAGAGTTAAGAGGCAGTGGCTGCGTGCTTTACTTTTCTGACCTTCAGGCTGAACCCCAATATTTGCCTCTGGGTTTTTAATAATGGTGCTATACTTGTGTGCATCAGTATCCAAGCCCAAGAGCTACAAGGATAGCAAGACCAGCCAGCTGCCAGGGATTCTGACTCACAGTCATCTCACCTGCAAGAAACAGCCTGTGCTTCCTGAACCACTGCCCCTAGCAATTCAGTCCAATGTTGGCTGGCTTTCCACAACCCACTTCTTTTGCTTTCTGTTCTGCTGTAGCCGGATGAATGGTCCTCCACTGAGTCCTTCATTCATCTGAGTCACACCACTGCCTACAGGCAAGTTTTTGAGGGCTCTGTTTGCATCATGCTTGCTCGTGTGTTGAATTGACTGAACTAAGTCATGTGGTCAAGGCCAGAAATGAAGTATTTTTTGCCATCATCAAGATAATGTCACAGAAAGGGTTAAAGGCTCCTAGTGACAGTCAAATCCATAGCTCTGGGGTGTTTGATTTATGTCTCATCATACTTATCCAATAGTTCAGGGAAAATTATTTACCCCATAATAGAGGAAACAATAGAACATCATGTTCATTCAATCTATATTGAGAAACAACCAAAATGGTATCTACCACAAACAGAAGCATCACACGTCGATCTAGGATAAAGAAGGGCAATACACTGAATTAAACTCACTTGTAACCTCTTTGGAGAAACAAGCCTATAATCACATACAGAAACTTAAAACACAATGCATAACATGAAACAGCGTAAGTGAAAAATACTACCTATCATTAACTGAACATGTGTTAGGTGCGATGGTTTCTGATTACTGTAGTTCCTCCCACCAAACAAATCTGAAAGAAAAGGGTCTGTCTGGGATGTGGCTTAGTTGGTAGTGTGCTTACACTGCATTCAGGAAGTTCTGAGTTTAATCTCAAGCACCACACACAACACGTCCATAATCCTAGGATTTGGGAAGTAGA
>NW_004949101.1:721239-723606 GCF_000317375.1 Microtus ochrogaster | reverse complement strand
ACGCCCCAGCCAAACCCACCAGAAACCACTCTTATGCTATCAGGAACTTCTGCTCAGAGCAGTCTCGTGCTCAGAGCAGCTGTAGGCACTCAGATCAGGGGATTACAAAAAATTCAGGATCTGGGGCTTGTAGAAAAACAGGGAGGATGAATCAGTTTTAGATAATCGCTTTGTGTTTTATAAAGCTTTGGATGATGTGAGTGATTAGGAATTAGGAGCATTCTAGACTCTGCTCACATCCCTAAGGCAAAAAATTTCTCCTAAAGTGTCTTACAAATAAACAAAAAACAAAAAACCTTCCATAGGATGAGCAGAACATCAGGGGCATATTAGTGGATAAGAGCATGAGCGGTTAAATTTTTCACCATATTGCCAAACTCTCTATGCATTCAGTCTGTCAAATCTCTTATATGGGTCTATAGTATGGGCATTGCTTGCATTCCCTTGACTGTGAGTGAGAGAGATCAAGTCGCTTCCAGTATTTTAATAAGTCATTTGTATTTCTTTTCCTATGAATACTTGTACCTATCTTCCCTTTGTCTTTACAGGTTGTGCATCTTTCTTTAAACTTATACGTACTTTCTGTAAGTTAAAAAAATAGAATTTTAACTGGTCACAATTAACTTCTTCAGTGTATCATTTGCCATCTAAATTTACTAATGGCATTACATTATATTATAATTTATTTTTATATAGTGTCTCACTGCAAAGTCTAGGCTGTCTTGGAACTTATAATCTTTCTGCCTCAGTTTCCCAAATGTTGGCACTCAAGTCCTGTTGTGGGATATTTGATTACACTGTGTGAAAATGTGTTGCTGCTTTGTTCTGGTTGGTTTAATAAAGAGTTGAATGGTCAATAGCTAGGCAGGAGAGGTTAGGCAGAAAGAGGAACTCTCGGTTAAAATCTGGCGAGGAGGGGATGCCAGTGAGACACTGAAGAAGTCAGACATACATCATGGAGGATAGGTAACAAGTCATGTGGCTAATTTAAGTTATATAAGAGCTAGTTGGGAACAAACCTAAGCTAAGGGCTAAGTTTTTTTTTAATTAATAAAACATCTCCATGTCATTATTTGGAGTCTGGTGGGGCAAAGAAAGTCTGACAAAAAAGAGGTCTGCACAGCATCTCTTCATTTCATTGAAACTAGCCATGCTCACCAACATCTTGGGAAAATACCCACACTAATGACATCATCCAGCCATCCTTGAGATTTTTTTTTGCCAACTCTCCAATGTCAAGAATATCTAGATGTGTTGGGCTTGACCTTCATGAGGATCTGCTGACCGAGAGAGATGGCGGACATCACAGTGGCCTTTCCTTGGTGGGCTACCAGGCAAATGTGACAAATGTGATTGTGACATGAACTTTGTCTGGAGTCCTGAAATCTCTTTTGTTTCCTTCCATTTACTCAGGAGCCATAAGGCGGTGTTCTCTCCGTAAGCCTCTGGTCACAGAGCCCTGCATGCCCCTCAGGACTTGAGAACACACCTATCACTCAAACCTCTCTGTCTCCTTGCCCATCTGTACTACTGCTGTTTCCTAGGTGTCTTGTACCTACAAATAGTGTGGTCTCCTGCAATTGCCTTGTCATTTTGTTGGTGACTGAAGATCTAACTAACCTCTGGGTGTTCGGGATTCTGTTTCCCTCTGCTCTCCCTGGATGGAGCCCAAGGGTGTGTTTCAGTCCAACTTCCGTCTTTGAGGGGAAGGCCAGTTTGCTAGGAAGGGTTCATTTTAGGGGCCTGTGCTCTGTGATGATGTTGGTGACTTTAATGATGAAGGTGACGTGTCCAGCAGAAAGTTCTAAAAGGTGGAAGATGGAAAAACCTGGTCTAACCTTCCAGCTTTTCCCTTAAATCACTGCTAAATTAGTGATCAGCTAGATCTATCACTTCAAGTAAATTTAAAAAAAAAAGAAACTTCTATTTCAAAAAATCCAGTCTTCCACAGTCAAATATTAGGCAGACCTCAGGGAATCCTGTGGAAGAGGGCAATGAAAGATTGTGGGAGCCAGAAGGGACACAGACACCACAAGAAAATCCACAGAATCAACTAACTTGGGATCATAAGGGGTCGCAGAGACTGAGCTTCCAACCAGAGAGGTTGCAAGAATGTTAGAGTTGTGCAACTTTGTCCCCTTGTGGGAGTCCTGACAGTGGGGCTGTCTCTGACTCTGTTATCTGTTCTTGGGGCCCTCTCCTCCTACTGGGTTGCCTCATCCAGCCTTAATGGGAGAGGAGATGCGTAGGCTTACTATAACCTGTTATACCATAGCTGACTGATACACATGGGAGTCCTGCCCTTTCCTGAAAAGGAAAGATGAGGAGTGGATGGGAGGGGGAAGAAAATAGGTTGAGGGAGAGACT
>NW_004949101.1:679926-720999 GCF_000317375.1 Microtus ochrogaster | reverse complement strand
AAAAAAATCAATAAATAGCATTTTCTATCAATGTATCCTGTGTCTATGTTTAGTAACAGGTAACAGAAGATTGAAAAAGTAACTGATAATACTACGGAACACTTTGTTTCTAATAGAAGTCTTCTCATGGAAAATCTTATGATAAATTGGCAGAAAAGAAAACTAAAAGCAGTATTATCATATGGCAGTGTTTTCTATGTTAATGAAGACTCTGCCTAGACCAGCTCATTCTACTTGGACTTGAGATTTTCCTCTTGTGATGATTCAAAAGCAAAATACTTTTAATAGCCGTGGTACTTGACATTTTGAGTGTGGGTTTTCTCTTCAGCAAGTGGCATATCCTACCACACTTCCCTTAAGATGCCTGGCAGTATAGACAGCCACAGTTTTGGATAGAAGCTTTCAATGAATTGCATGAGATCTTCCATATTTATTTTAATATAGTATTTGTATTAATGGTTCCACCCAGGTCAGAGTTCTATTGTATTTAAGATGAGCTAGGCTAAGCTATGATGTCTGGTAGACTGGGTACATTAAATGTATCTTCAGTCTGGGGAGACGGTATCAGTGATAAAGTGCTTGCTGTGTAAATATGAGGACCTGTGTTCAGATCCACAGCAACCATGTGAAACTCCAGGCATAGTGGCATTCGCCTCTAATCCCAGCGCTAGGGAGACAGACAAGAGGACCCCTGGGGCTCATCAGTCAGCCAATCTAATCAACTAATGGCCTACAAGCTGAGAGAGAGAGAGAGAGAGAGAGAGAGAGAGAGAGAGAGAGAGAGAGAGACTCTGTCTCAGAAATAAGGTAGATAGTGACAGAGGAAGATACCTGATGCTAACCTCTGGCCCTTCACATACACATAAACATTCAGCCAAGTGAATTAAAATTAGGGTTAAATCTGTAAAGCAAACACAAACCACATGGCACAGCTACAAACCAATGGTCTATGGGCAGATCATGATAGAGCTGACCACGATGGTACAGGTGTGCAGCTCAGGCATCAATGCCAGGTGGCCCTTCCTTTCCCAGAGGGCAGAACACAGACACACTGTGGATTTTCCATACTCCTGGAATTACCCCAATTGGTATTTGTTTGTTTAGCATTTCTATCTCTGGCCTCCATGTCTCCTTCTTAGGAAGGGGGGATTACCCAGATAATTGCGCAGCTGTGCAGACTTCCCCCCAAAGATGGGAAGCTTTCATCCCACCATCGGTTGGAAAACACATTTCTCTAGTCTGAAAGGGTTGTTCTTGGCTGTGGTTTCCAGCACTTAGCTCTTGTAAAGCTGAGATAAAGCATATTGGCAGCTGCAGGACATCTTCAAGCCAGCATCAGTCAAGGACACAGCCTGGTGCACTTGCCCTGAACATCCGTGCTGGGGTTAAACTTGGTGTTTCTTCTCGTTGGATTTTAATGGGAGACTCCAAAGACATGGGTTCTGTTCTTTAGCCCCAAGGTGGTGTTTATCTCTCACCTAGGCCTTTTTCAAGCAGGATGGTGAGATCGCTCAGAAGACACAGGGAGGTCTGGATCTAGCACAGATTCGGAACATCAAACTGAATTTTCTGTATCCTGAAGCCCTGGATTCAGCCTTCAAATTGCAGACAGTATGCTTTGAATTCCTCAACACAATTCCCTAGCCTCCATTGGTACTCAATGCTTAAAACAGAAACTCAGAGTTATAAGTATAAAATAGTGTTTGAGTCAATGAGCTTTGTCAGTGGGTACACCTATGTATAATCACCACTAAGTAAAACATGAGGAATGTTCACATCATTCCAGGCAGTTCTCTGAGTCTTTTCCAAATCAAATTTCCTACCTTGACCCATGGCAAACACATTTTGACTTCCAGCAATCAATCTAGTCAGTTCTACTGCTTCCCTTACACGAGAGTTTTTCAAGGCTTCTTTCACATATGTGATAGTTGTCAGAATCAAAATAAACTGTTTCTGTCGAGTCTTATGAAAACAAAAACAAATAAAACAAGGGGGCTGTGAAGGATGCGTTACCATTCAGCGCTGTCTGATGATGGAAATTACCACAAAAGACCCTCCAAACCCCAGGCTGACTCAAAGACCACTCCAGCCTAAAAAAACGAGCAAACCCTTTTGCAGGGATGTCTGCCCAGCACCTCTCTGTTCAGCTTCAGATTGGCATCTTTTGTTATTAGGCCTTGTGGTCATAAATTATTGCTTCAAAATAGCTTCTACAACTTTACTAGCTTGGATTGAAAAAATTTCATCTTCCCTCAACCCCCTTCAATATTCTACAGTTTAGTAATGCATTTTTTCCTCATTACAATGCTATTGTATTTTCAAATAAATGTAATTACTCTTTGGAGACCGACTATCTAGATTGACACTCAGCACATTTGCATGTGTGCCTATTTATGCATGTGGCTGTGTGCATCGGTGCATGTACCTCAGGGATTACATAGGAGTCCATGAATATACCCATTGATAGGCATTTGGTTGTCTGGCTTTTTGGGTTATTATCAATAAAATTGGTAGGAACATTCTTTGCCAAGACTTCTTCCAGACATGGACTTTCCATTTTTCTTGAGAAAATGCCCAATAGAAGTACAGGGTTGATGCTTTGTAAGAAGCACAGTGGGGTGATTTGGAACACTGAAACTGCCACAGACTTGTTGCTTCTCAGAGCTGGAAGGGAACTCGGTTCTTTAATCACTGACTCTAACCTGGTCCTTTAAAATAAGAGTCATGGAGATGCAGAGAAGTCACTCAACACTTTCCTGTAGTCCTGTAAGTAGCAGGCCACGACCGCCCTTCTGATTGTGTGTCCTTAACAGGCCTATCAGAAACTCTTTCTTACCTGTGATGCAGGAATGATTTCTGGGTGGATGGATCCATGCTCTTGTCTTGACCCACAACAAAGAAGAATGAATCCACACAAACCTTTTGAAATCCACATAGGACAGGACAGTGAATTGGCTCTTATGATAATCATACATCCAGGAAGCAACAGAAAGTGGAAGTGAGTTTGCCCATCTAGCCCACAATTCAATTTTCACCCTAATACAGAACATTGATTAAATGTTACCTTTTGCTGGCCTAGAAATTTCCATTTTGAGAAATTTCTCCTGAGGGCATACATAAAGATAGGTGGGAGACAGCTGTATAAAGAGGTTTGCATTATTTATAATGGCAAAAGAAATTCCAAATTTAATTATTATAGATCAGTAGAGTAGAATAACATGCAACCACAAAATGATACATGACAGTTATAAGTTATAATGTATAATAAAAATGCATGAGAAATACTGTTTTTATTCCAGGTATGTAAAACCTTTTGATACTGTGACACATTGTTGTCCCAATCAAAGATGGCACGAAAGAATCATACAACAGAGTCAGAAAAAAAAACTGTGCAGAAACCCCATTTTATGTTCTATTTAGGTTTGAAACTTTGTTTGAGACAGCTTTCATAGCTTTCCCCACATGCATTTGGCTACACATGGCCCATGAGCTGCAGCCTGCGCATGCCTGGGAGAGTATGTGTGGAGAAATTCTGAAAGAGTAAAAACAAAATAGGAACAATGTATCAAAAGAGTGGGTTTAAGGCAGACTGCTGGAGAGATGGAGGCTGATCTTGGTGTTCTCTTCCCAACTTCCTTATTACACCAAAGCATTCTGCCACAGGCAGGTGCCCTGTCAGAGGCCAGGACCAGTCTGTCGCAGGCAGGTGCCCTGTCAGATGCCAGGAGCATGCAAGCAGAGATTTGACATAACAAAGTTAATATGGTAGCTGAAGGCCAGGTCATCAGGGACACAGCCTTTAATGGCTTACGTGTGCCCTATCTAATTAGATGGGGCAGATGCTATGAAGAAAAAGATGCGCAGTAGAGTATTTGGGAGCTGGGGGGCGGGGTTTGGAAGTTACCTTTCTAAATAAAGCAAGCAGAAGTAGCCTTGCTAAGGTGACATTTCCAGCTGAAGCTGAAGAAAAGAAAAATTGACTTCTTTTTTTCCTGATTAAAATGTAACTATTGTTGAATTAAAACTTTGATGGGATAAACACACACACCACACACACATGCACCACACATACCACACACACACACAAACAACACCACACCACACAGACAACTCTCCCCTCCAACATCCCCCCAAACCACATACACACCACACAGCATACACACCATAAAATATCCCATATCATGCACACAACACACACACCATAAAATATCCCATATCATGCACACAACACACACACCATCACACACAAACCACACACACAAAACTTCCCCCATACACAAACCACATACATACCACAGAGAACATACACACCATACACACACAGCACACAGATAGCCCCCCCCACACACAAATAAACCACACACACAAAACACCATATCGCACATTTTAAAAAACACAAGACACCCCCACAAACCACAAACATACCACACAGAGAATATACACCACACTCAAGCAGCACACAAACACCCTATACTAAACATATAATGCATATGTACAAACTACACACACACATATGCAAATGCACACAAACTGCACATACACACACACTACACAGAACATACACACCACACAATATACCCTATAGGACACAAACCATGTACATGACACATATACACAAACTATGTACATACAGTAAACTGCACATGACCCTTAAAACTACACATATACTAATCACACGCACATATACACATATACCACACACTGCGAACAAACAAAACATGATTATACTGATGCGGAATATAGGAAAAATATTCAACTCTGGAAGTTTTTTTTTTTCTTTGAGAAAGCTTGATTTCTATGGAAACTTGAGGGAAAAGTACCTTCTACAAAGGGTCAGTGGGCATGGACTGCAGTGTATCTAGGCAACTGTGAGCACCCTGAACCAGAGTGTTTGAGTGAGATGTGGTGAGAGTCTGCTGGGCAAAGAGGGACAGAAGCTCCATGTCACACTCAACTGGGGGAGAGAGAGAGAGAGAGACATAGACCTCAGGGAAATGAGCCCAGAAGTCTCATGTCAGCAATGTCATCTCTCTGGGATCAGGCTGACTTCTGTGTGGACATGAAAGCAAGTGTGCAAGGTGTGATCTACCAGGCTGACCAGCTGAGACTTCATTTGTACAAGCCGTAGAGAATAAGGTAGAAAACCATGATCTTAAATTGGATTTCTATTGCTGTGAAGAGACACCATGACCACAACAACTCTTCTAAAGGAAACCGTTTAACTGCGGGTGGTGGCTTACAGTTCCAGAGGTCTAGTTCATTGTCATCATGGTGAGGGGCATGACAGCTATGGGTGGCATGCAGGCAGACATGGTGATGAAGCTGAGATTCCTACCTCTTGATCCAAAGACAGCAGGAAGCGAACTGTCTCACTGGGCATGGCTTGAGCATATATGAGACACCCAAACCTGCCTTCCTAGTGACACGCTTCCTCCAACAAGACCACACCTACGCCGACAAGGCCACACCTCCTACTATTGCCACTCTCTTTGTGGGCCATTTTCTTTCAAACCATCACAACCATAGGGTGGGAAAAGTATGAGCAACTTGGGGCACATCCACATGTTTGTTCTACTGTGAGTTGAGGGCAAGAAATGAGAAGAGCCTTGGAATAATATTGAGACTGCTAAGGTGAGCCACTGGAGGAAGAGGGAGGCAATGGTAATGAAAGGAGGAAAGGTGGGGCTCGTGGAGGAGGCACGAGGCTCCCTGTGCCTATAAGACACCAGTGAGGATTCGGGATAGTTGGTAGCTATGTAAGCTTTAGTTCCCAGGAAGGAGCAGATGGATCTAGAGATGCAGGAACTATTGATACACAGACCATTTTCAAGGATTGGAGATATCACCTGGAAAGTTAGTATCCCAGAAAGGCTAAACCAGCTATGGAGAAAAGAAGGAAAATCAGCAAAGCTACCTGAGAAGGGGGGCATGAGAAACTGGAAGGCCAGCATCAGAGATGTTGAAGGAGCAGGGCATGGCTTACAGTACCCAGAACTGCTTGGAAGTCGAGAAATGGAGACAGAACCCAGCAATGAACTTCACAGCACAGACATCGTGTCTGGAAACACTGGCTGTTCTATTTCAAATGTCGGAAAACAGTGCATGGAAGTCCAGAGGTGGCAGAGGCTTCTGAGCTTTGCTCTTGCATGCTGTGCTGAGGATGCTCGAGAGAAAAACGAGGGTTTCTTTTAAACGTAGCAAGGAAATGAGATAACACCTGAGGGGGAGTATAAAGCTTGGGTGGGAATTGTTCCAGACAGAGAGAGGGTGACAGGAGGTTTGTGGGATGTTGAGAATAGTCCAGGAGAGAGAGAGAGAAAGAAAATAGACACATTTTACCACCAGCCATAACAAATGTTACTCTAACGTTGCCAAAGCAAAGCTATCTTGATTGGCACAGGGAAAAACACAACCTCAGCAGGTCAGGTGGTATGAGTGGGAGTCTCTCAGCAGTGCTAGTGGGAAGTGGAGTTTCTCGAAATCTGACCTTGGTTCTGTACTTCCGTTGCTATGGACCCTGAATGAATCATTTGACCCTTCTGTTTGTCTATTTCCTTAACTAGTTAAGCTGAGATCAGACTTCTCCCACCCACCTCTCAAACCTCATCGTATCTTATAAGAACCCCCCAACTGACTGTCAACTCCTCATCATCCGTGTGGACGCAGAACCGAGTTCTGTAGGTCTACGCACTTGTTTTAACTGCAGGAGCCAAGGGCAGACCCCAGCCAGGGCTGAGTGTAAGGCCTTCTGTGCGTACATGGAAGATGGATTCTCAGAAGCCATGTAGTCCAGCTCAGCCTCTTGAGAAATTTTTCATAGCATTCCAGGATCAGCATCACATCAAGGAGGCTGCCAACTTTTGAGTCCAGAGAAAATTCAGAATTGAGTGAGGTCAACGGCTGTCCGCTTAGGGAGTGCAGAAGCTGGAGACACTTCAAAGAGCTCTTGTTGGTTAGTTTTCAACACTTTCCCCACAAAAATGTTCACAAATTGTGTAGCTTCTGGTGGGAGCAGGGAAAGGTGGAAACCTGGGAGAGGAGCGGAGGAGCGAAGCATATTCGCCCATGCTGAAGGAATCCCCAGGAAAGCGATTTTCCTATTAGACCCCGTTCTGTGATACGACAGTCCTTTGCAACTTCGCGCATAGATGCATGACCTCAAATGACACATTTAGCTCCGAAACGGGTACAGTATGAACACTTCATAGAACTGCAGAGAAGAATAAGCCTTGTGGTTTCTAGAAAAAGCACTATTTGAACTGTGCCTATTGCTGCCATGAAAAACCATGACCAAAACGACTTGAGGAGGAAAGGCTTTATTTGGCTTCCACTTTCACAACACTGCTCATCATCAAAAGAAGTCAGGACCAGAATTCAATAGGGCAGGAACCTGGAGCCAGGAGCTGATACAGAGACCATGGCCGAGTGTTGTTTCTTGGTTTGCTCCTCAATGGCTTGCTCAACCTGCTTTCTTATAAAACCCAGGACCACCAACCCAGGATGGTACCACGCATAATGTACTAGGTCCTTCCCCATCAATCACTAATTAAGAAAATGCCTACAGCCTGATCTTATGGAGGCATTTATTTATTTATTTATTTATTATTATTATTATTATTGGTTCTTTGAGACAGGGTTTCTCTGTAGCTTTGGAGCCCATCCTGGAACTTACTCTTGTAGACTAGGCTGGCCTCAAACTCACAGAGATCCGCATGCCTCTGCCTCTGGAGTGCTGGGATTAAAGGCGTGTATCACCAACGCCAGGCAAGGAGGCATTTCTTAATTGAAGTTCCCTCCTCTCCGATGATTTTAGCTTGTGTGAAGTTGACACAAAACTACCTAGCACAGTCAGTGTCCTATGTTTAACCTCTGGTGGGGACCATATAGCCATGTCAAACAAGGAGGATGATATCACACAACGAGAGAATATGCCAGGTTGGCCCGCAGCCTGTGTGGATATCAAGTGTTTCTTTTCTTAAGAAGAAAAAAAGGACAAACTAGGGAAGCCCACTGTGCTTTGCAACAACATGCTGGGGAAGTAACCAATCCAAATGACAGAGTAAATACATAATTTAAGAAGGTAAGCATGGTCCACGGACACTTTTCTCCAACAGACGTGGAGAGAGATCAAAGCTGGCATGCCCTTTGGTGACACAAGATGTTGGAGAGAAGCTGCACATAGCACCAAAAGGGGTGTGTGGGTAGAAAGACCGATGTGGGCAAGACGGGAGGAGGTAGATGGGAAGGAAGTGTGTCAGGAAGTAGATGGGTAGCTGAAGGTAGGAACACCAGATGCCCGGGAATTCCCAGTACCATCAGAGGGCAGTGGAGGAAGCGGGGCTTTGTTCTTTCAGACTGCGCTGGATGATGACGGGCCTCTGGCCACCCATCTCTCTCTTTATACATATCATCATGTGGCAAATTGCTGTACAAATAAAGTGAAAGAGGCAGCCCACCCTAGCCCTTTGAGAAAGGAGACTTTAGGAAATACCAAGGAGCTGGAAAGAAAATGTGTTTGTCTCCTTTTTTTTTTTTTCTTGGCTTGAAGGTATCACAATTGCCTGTGACTTCCCAGGGTAACAAGCCGCTATCGCATTCCTCCCTAAAGGCCAAGCCATAGGCAAGGGCAGAGGCCACCCCTGGGAATGTTTGTGTTGTTAATTTTTTGTAGCTGAATCATATTGACAAGATTGTTTCCAATTGCTCAAACATGGCTGAGAAGCTCCCTGGGGGAAGTTAGCATTCCTCTGCGATGACATCACATGCCCGTGTCACCAGTTAAAGGACAAAGACAATCAATAAAGTAAGCAGTGAATTCAAATGTGCTTTTCCCCCAAAGTTGATAGTAACATGGAGAAATAAGACTGTTGTTAGAGGAAACTCACCAGTGAACTTCACAGTCTAGCTAGTGATGGTCAGAAACCCATCTTACACCACAGCACAAAAACAAAAGCAGCTCTGCTCTTAACTAGCGCTTGTCCTTTAGCCTAAGTGGGTTTTGAGAAAATGAGGAAAGCTATATAGAATTGAGACCCACATGTAGGAAGGAAGAATACAGTGCCAGGGCTTGGGAACGATACCACATGTCTGAACCATAGTTATTTCCAAATGCCTTCTCCTGGGACATATTATATTTGTTGGTTTTGAGCCGCTTAGGAGGATGTTTTCCTAAGAACAAATATGTACAATGAAACGGGAATGAGCCTTAGCCCACCCGCGAAATTTTCTCCCAATAAGCACACACACTGAGATTCGAGTCTTGTTGAGCTGAGCCTGCATCACGAATTCTGAAGTTGATCAACAGTTTGCCGAGTGGTGACTATGCCAAGCCTCGTTTCATTAGGGCTATGAGGGTGGATAAAAGATGGAAAGCAAGCAAATGCTGAAAGGGAGCCACATGTTCCTCAGTGTAAAGCAGAAAACAGGGCAGCGTGGAGAAGGTGGGGAAGGGGAGAGCGCTTGGCGGCTCTCACTTTTTAATGGGGAATACAAAGGCTTCTGGGAATATGTCCGTGTCCAGGAGAATGCTGGGAACTGTAGTTCTGCAAAGGAACAACAGCCACAGTGCTAAGGGTCCCAACAGCTACCCCTGGTAGGCTATACCAATGTGATTCGTGACCTCCCCAACCCCCAGCCACTACAAACATTTCCCCCTGAGATTTACTTTTCCAGGTAAATAGTTCTGGGGTTGTTTTGTTTTTCAGTTTTTGCAATGAGTTTGTCTAATTTTGCTCCAAGCCCCCACTGGCCACCCCTCCTGTGACCTTTGCTGGCTTCTACGGTTCTTGGTCTTGTACAGACAGGCAGAATGTCAGCCTCTCCTTCCTTCTGTATGTTTGACCTGGCTGACCACCTCCAGTCCTTTGCCTTTAATAGAGCACACAAGTTAATAAATTCTGAACCTGCATCTCTGGCACACCTCCTTGTAGACGTCAGGTATATCTAGTGATAAACGCTGGCTGTTATCGCTAAGTCTTCTAACTTTGTTTCCAAGTGGATGTGCTGCTAACCAGTCTGCAACTACAGATCCAGGACACTGTTACTGTTATTTGGCTTCTGTTTCTTGCTGCTCAACAACCTGATCCACCTCATGGCACCTGATGAGAAAATGTTTGAAAAGGAAAGCCCACCTGAAATCCTGCTTCCCATAGTCAGTCACATTGTGATCCTGTCCCCTGCCAGATCTAAGACTGTATACTTTGCCCCCATCCCCCATACCTCGCCCTATCAAACCACCCTTTCCTTCTCTGGCTTTGGTCACTTGTAGCCACAGGCCTTCTCACAGATGATTATCTCTTCTTCTGTGTTTCCCTCAGTTGGTAGGATTCTAGCTTAATTCATGTCATTCAGAATCAGCTTCTAGGGCTATTCTCCAGTTGTCTCCAGTGCGATGTCCCTTACTAAAGTCTATGGCAGCACAGGTTTGCCCCTGGCTGTTGTGTATTGACTTTTTATTATGTATCTCCATGAATAGGGACCTTTACTGTCTATCACAGGGACAGGACACCACTCAGTATATGGAACGACCTTACAAGTACTAACTGAACAAGTCCCCCACAGGCCCTGTGTCCCGGGGCTTACACACAGAAGAGTTAAAGATTTGGCTGTAATTGAATATGACTGTTAAAAGCCTAAAAAGTTAGAAGAAAGATCCAATTATATTAAAAGTATTTTCTCAAATCTAATGAATGGTCTCAGGTTTGTGTTGCTGGAACTTTGACAGCGGAAGTCATTCCAAGTTTCAAGTCAATCCCACCGTTTATTTGTTTTTCCTTTTCTATCCATTACCCTGTTTTAGCAGAGTTGAGAGAAAATTCCTAAGTTCTGAAACTGGCTTTCTTTTTTCTCTTTGACTCACAGAAGTGATGACTACAAATGTTTCTGATAAGAGATGAATCATGGCATAACAATGTACTTTCTAAAATCTTGCTCTCACCTTTTTGGCTGAATTCATGCGGTAAGGTCAAAATTCACTGAACTACACTAACAGAAAATGAATCTGTTTGTCTGGGGTGGGAATGGGTGATGACTGACTGCAAGGTTATGAAAATGTGGGCTCTGGTGGTCTAGTGTTTCACAGGCAGACAGTATGCATCTGACAAACTTTATCAAACTGTAAAATGTATACATTTATTGGGGGCAAATTATATCTCATTGAAATAATGCAAAAGAATTAATGCCAAGTGCAAAAGAATTAATGCCAAGTACAGAATTCAATGTCTATTTTAGGTTATATTTCTTAGATAAGCTCTAGCTATATAGCAATGACTGTCCTGGAGTTCACTATGTAGACCAGGCTAGGCTCAAACTTACTATAATCCTTCTGCCTCTACCTCAGTAGTTATGGGATTACAAGTGTGTAGCTTGTGCTCTGTGTCTAATTTATTTTATATTTCTAAGAGAGAGTCTGGCTATGTAGTCATGGTTGGTCTGGAGCTCACTATGTAGGAAAGGTTAGACTCAAACTTACTGTAACCCTCCTGCCTTTGCCTCTCAAATTATGGGATTACAAGTGTATACCCCAAAGTCAGCTGTGCTCAATATAAAATGATTATTCTCTCATTCTAAAGTCATAAGCTATATGAATGGGAAAACTGTGGCTTTCTTTCAACAAATTCCATTCTATGCAAACTTTCACCTGAGAAGTCTTATTTCTGCTTGTGATGGAAAAAATGCTCTTTTCGCGAGTATTGTATTATTTAGACTTTACTTTTTCTGTGGCAAAATACATCTCATAAGTAGTCGTGTTTTTTTTTTTTTAGTTCATGACTTTAGAGATTTGAGATCATAGTTCTTGATTTTGTGAGTTATCAGCCCATGATGAGGTAGGATATCATGGTGAAGGGAGCCATTTACAGAGGATACTTACCTCAAAACACACAGAAGTAAGAAAGAAACAAGGATACATGGAAGGAGAGACATAGACGGAGACAGAGAAAAAAATAATGTCAGAAGGACAGAGAGACAAGGAGCAAGTCAGAGACAAAGACAGGCTTGAGATGAACTGACATAAGGAATGGGAGAATCAGAGAAGATACCAGATAAAGAGTGAGGAGAAGGGAGGGAGGAGCAGGGAGGAAGGAGAGAGAGAAAGGAGAGAGAGAAAGGAGAGAGAGAGAGCTAAGAAGAAACAGTCCTCCCCAGCTAGGGACCAAGCCATCCCTATGCAGACTTTTTATAGAAGAACATTTCATATTCAAGTCATAACACTTCAATCCAGATGGATATTGGTCATCTGAAATATTTTTACTGGTGTAATTATCTGTCTTTGTTGGATTCCTCGCAAAGCTGACTCAGATGAGGATTTGGGTACAAGCTATTTAATTGGGAGGTTGTTTCAATATGTGTAATATAATCCTGTGGATGTAATAGCTATTATCATTTCCTTAAACGTTGAAATATTAAAAGATCAAAATCTTTAAAGTGACAAATAATTCTGTGAAAGTTATAGAAGATTCTTTACATGTCATTTGTTTACATTTAAAAAAAATCTACATGAGCAAAACATGACAGGACACTCCAGAAGTCACTACATAAAATAACATAGGCATTAACAGCATACATGTACTTGGCAAATGTAAACTTTCATATATACTAATGACAGCTGTGTGTTGTCAGGGTTTGTACCTGAAATGCTCACCATACACTCATGTGTCTGGTCACTTGCCCCCCCACCAAAAGCAGCATCATTTTGGAACTTTTTGGAAATAGAGCCTAGCTGGTAGATGCTGGCCACTGAGGTATATGATCTGCAACACTTCTGGCCCAAGTCCTCTACTTCCTCTATGATGTAATAGCCAAGAACAAAGCCTAAATGCTCTGCCAGCCTTACCATGACGAATCATAGTTCTTCAAACCATAGTCAAATAAATCTTCCCTCTCTTAAGTTTTTCTGTCATGTATAATGTCACAGTTACAAGAAGTAGCAAATACATAAGTATTAAAAACACAGATTTTTTTCAAGCATGAATACTCAGATGTACTAATGATAGTTCCATGGTATTAAAGTCAGGGACAGAAAATTTCTTCTACCCATGATGAAATTGGCCAGAAGCTGATATAATGTAAGTGCAGACCGCTGTGGTTGGTTATATATCCAGTTTGGATACTGTAGACATATGAAGCCTTGTGATCAGCAACCTAAGTCCTATAGAAGAGATGGTCGAAGCTCCAGGAGGCCACCACTTCCCACGCTCCAAACTGAGCTTTGGAAACTGATCTTTACCGATGCAGATGGACTCAGGAAGCATCTCTTTAATTACCGAGGGAATTTCAGCAATTGTCCACACACATCCACAAATCAGAGTTGCCATAGTGAAATCACACAAAGTCAAGTTAGCAAAAACGAACTTAAGCTCTGTAAACATCCTCACACAGCTCACACCTCCAGGATCTGAACAAGAGCAAAGATGCAGAGTGGTGAATTTTAAACATTAAAAATGCAGACAATCACAGAGTAAGAAAATAAATTGAAAAGGAAAAAGCCCCAGGCACGATGATACGCAGCTTTAATCCCAGCACTTGGGAGGCAGAGGTAGGTGGATTTCTATGAGTTTGAGATCAGCCTGGTCTATATAGTGAATTCAGGATAGCCAAGTCTATGTAGTGAGACCCTGTCTTGGAAAAAAATGATAATAAAAAGAAGAAAAGAAACAATTGAAAAGAAAATCTGACATATGAGAAAGTCCATTACAGGGATGGACTATGGGTAATTTTGGGCAGGTGGTCCAGAGGGTTGGCCGGTTTTAACTGCTCTGGAGGTTCCCCTCTGGAGAAATTGCTGTTCTCTTCTTTTAAAGTGACATTCTCCTAGGACAGTGGTTCTCCTCAACTTCCCTAGTGCTGTGACCCTTTAATATAGTTCCTCAAGTTGTGGTGACCCTCAACCATAAATTTATTTTTGTTGCTACTCCATAACTGTAATTTTATGCCTGATATAAATGATAAGGTGAATATCTAATATGCAGGATGATTTTTGGTGACCCCTGTGAAAAGGTCATTTGAACCCACAGGGGTCATGACCCACAGGTTGAGAATCTCTGTACTAGGAGATTAGCACACAGCATTTTCTACTACTCTTCTGTGAGTCCTTGTACACTGATAGAGCATTCCTGATCAACATGTCCCATCTTCTGTGCCCTGCTTCTGTGTATGCCCCTTTCCCGTGTTCTCCCATGCAGACCACAGACTTAGTGGGAACGGCACTAGAGGTTGACCTGGTGATGCAGCTGTGTGAGTCTCTTCTCATCCTACCAGGCATGTAATTATTTTCCAACCAGCCAGTGGCTCGCTGGGCCCCTTTAGGCAAATGTGGTTTTAATTCATTAGAAGCTCCTGGAACTCATCAGCTGGAAGGATCGCCAAGGCAGACCAATGATTCATTTTCAGCTGGCTAATCCTCTCCCCAGCGTTTGGCTTTCTACCTTTCTTACACTCCCGTCTCCACTTTTTTCTCATAGAAATGACTTTTTTTTTTTTTTTTTTAGGATTTTAGCTTTCATGGTTTAGATGATGGGGCTTGTAGATTGAATTTTTATTTCATTTATTTTTTGCATGTGCGCTTCCATACCACATGCTTCCATAGGCACACACTTACTGAGGACAGATCTGGGTGAGTTTTCTTCTTCCACTGTGTTCGAGGGGGCCACTTGTTCCACCTGGCCCCTTAGTCCCGAAATAATCACACAGAAACTGTAGTAATTAAAATCACTGCTTGGCCCATTAGCTCTAGCTTCTCATTGGCTAACTATTACATATGAATTTAACCCTTTTCTATTAATCTGTGTATCGCTACCTGGCTGTAGCTTACTGGCAAGATTTAAACCAGTGTCTGTCTCGGGGGCTCCATGGCTTCTCTCTGACTCCGCCTCCTTTCTCCCAGCATACAGCCTTGCTTTCCCCACCTAGTTCTGTTCTTCCCTGCCATAGGCTCAAATCAGTTCTTTATTCATTAACCAATAAAAGTAACACGTGGACAGAAGGACCTCCCACACTACCACTGTAAGCTCTGGGGGTCCATCTCGGATTCTAAATTTTGTGCGATGAACACTTTTGCCCCAAGCCACTTTGCTGGTCAGATTTTAGAATTTTGAGATTGTGATTTTTAGTGACTTTAGGCTTTGAGAATTTTTCTCTTTCAGGATTTCAACATTTGGTGCTATGGTGCTTGGGGTTGTGTTTTTCAGGATTAGAATTGACACCAGTTCCATGATTATCTCTGGGGAAAGGGAAATTGTGCAAAAGGCCAGGAGAGAAAACCATTACCAGGTGTGCTGATGTCCAGCCACCTTTTCTAGGCTCAGTCCTGAAGGGGTCCTGATGTGGATGATATGCAGGATGTCTCACATTGCCCCACATAACGGAGGGAGTAGTGTTGACCTTCATCCATGGGCTCCATCACTGTCACAGACATCTTCTGCACAGAATTAACTCTACAGGACTTTCCCTGCCCGCCTCACATGCTGACCATACATGGGGCAATGAAAGCCAGAAAAGAGTTATAAATGTTTGTTTCTAGCAGCTGCAGGCTTGTGGTGCAACGTGCTGCAGTACAGCACGGCTGCAGTTTTTCACATCTGTATTTATTTCTGAAAAGTTCACCCAACCTTTCCCTGCTGCTTTCTCACTGTTTTTGGTGTCTGCTTTCCTTTCTCTATCACCATCCTAGACTGATTCTCCATGGATCTTTCATTGCCTTTAAATTAGAACACAAAGATTAACCATAATCAAATGGAATGATGGGGTATTTCCACTTACAAAATCCTCAAGTATAAAGCCGGGCGATGGTGGTGCACGCCTTTAATTCCAGCACTCGGGAGGCAGAGACAGGCGGATCTCTATGAGTTTGAGACCAGCCTGGTCTACAGAGCTAGTTCCAGGACAGGCTCCAAAGCCACAAAGAAACCCTGTCTTGAAAAACAAACAAAAAAAAATCCTCAAGTATACTCGAGAATACCACTCAAATTTATCAAGCCTTTCTCAAGGGGGGTGGTTGCATGGATCTCCCTAGAAAGGGGAAATAGAATAGATCTCATGGGTGGATTGGAGGCAGGTGGGGATGGGAACAGGAGGTAACAGGAGGGAGATAGACAGAGAGAATACTGGGATAGATGATTGGAATTGGTGGGGCCATTTCTGGCTAGAGGTAGAAACCCAGAGCAATAGAAACTTGCAGGAACCTACAGGGATAACCCTAGTAAAAACTCTTAGTAATGTGGGGTATGAAGCCTGAACCAGTCATCTCCTGTAATCAGGAAAGGCTTCTAGTGGAGAGACTGGGGCTCCAACCCATCCACACAACCTTTGACCTACAATTTGTCTTGCCTGCAAGATGTGCTGGGGTAAAGGTGGTGCAGAACTTGTGGAAGTGGCCAACCAGTGACTGGTGCAACTTGAGACCCATTCCATGAAGGGCAGGCCATGCCTGACACTGTCTGGAGGGTTAAGAACCAGATTCTGGGTAGTTCAGAGACGTAGGATAGAACCAAAGACACCAGGCAGAGCTCAGAAAACTCTATGAAAGAGGGAGTAGAAGGGTTGTAGGAACCAGAGGGGTCAAGGAGACCAATACCACAAGAAAATGGCCCACAGAATAAGCTAACTAGGGTTCATAGGGGCTTGCAAAGACTGAACTGGCAATCAAGGATCCCATATGGGTCTGAGCTAGGTCCTCTGTATATACATTATGGGTGTCAGGTTGGTGTTCTAGTGGGATACCTAACAGTGGAAGGGGGGCTGTTTCTGACTGCTTTGGGGACCATTTTCCTCCTATTTTGCCTCATCCAGTGGCAGGGCAGAATAAAGTCAGGCAGGAAATCTGAACAGATAGCTAGATAGCTAGATAGCTAGATAGCTAGATAGCTAGATAGCTAGATAGCTAGATAGCTAGATAGATAGATAGATAGATAGATAGATAGATAGATAGATAGATAGATAGATAGAAAGCAGAGTCAGGGAGATGCTATGTAGCTACTGAAGGAGAAAGATGCTGGAAGTTTTCTGGTAGGCCACAGCCTTGTGGTGATATACAAAATAATAGGAATGGGTTAATTTAAGATGCAAGAGTTAGCTAGAAATATGCCTGAGCCATCAGCCAAATAGTGTTATAATTAATATAGTTTCTGTGTGATTATTTGGGTCTGGGTAGCTGGGAAATTAACAAGCAGTCTCTGCCTACAATCCAGTCAATATGAAGAGATGTACTTAGTCTTACTACAGCTTAACATGCCATGTTTGGTTGATCCCCGGGAGATCTGTTTTTTTTCTGAAGGAAAACTGAAGAGGAGTGGATTTGGAGAAGAGGGGAGGTGGGGGAGGGAGGAACTGGGAGGAGAGGAGAGAGGGGAAACTGCAGTGGGATGTAATATATGTGAGAAGAATTAAAGAAATTTGATTAGGCCCTTATTGTATTTCTAGTGCTCAAATTGAGTGCTTTATATATTTAATTATCAAACTGTCCTATGTTGAGATAAAGATCTTATACTCATTTATATTGGGACAATCCAAGACTTTGGGTTAAGCTGTTACCTGGACTCTAGACTTGGTAGACTCCTCTAGGTCCCAGCCTGGACTGTACCTGTCCAAGTGCTGAACCATTCATTCCTCCACGGGCATCTTTGTCTCGATGTCAAAGCACTGAGAAGGCTGGTCTCCAGTGGGACTGTTAAACTATCAAGTGGTGGCCAGGGATGCTATTCACATACCTTTTCTCTTTGCATGTGCTACTGGGGAACACAAATGTAAAACTGTGCTCATTTCTATCACACTTTTGACTTTAAGCCATGTAGCATTTACTCCCAGCTGCTTCCACTCCTTTACTTTCCATTCATTTTTCAAAGTTTGTTTTCTTTACATCCTATGTTTCCCTATATGTAGGGAAATGATAATATGCTTTTTTTTGTGGACCCTAAAGGAAAGTCCAAGAAAGTAAGAAATGGTGTCAAGTCACAGAGCTGAGTAGTGGCATTTGGTTCTAGTCATTGTCCCCCTGGCTTGTTGGGGTCTAGGAGTCTATCTTTATATTGGAAATTTAGGCTCATTTGGGCAAATTCAGCCTGAAAAAATAGGATGCCTTCGCATGCAGCTGCCTAAGTCAGCCTTAGCAGGGTAGCAGAACCATCAGGGCAGCCAGCAATTTCATGGTCAGCTCTCCTTTGTGTGGCTAATGGCTCCCAGCTGTAGTCTCTGAATGCCCAGTCTCTGAGAAACTACACACGGATGGGACCTGGGCTTTGAATTCTGCAGCGCTTGCCACTGATTTTCAAGAGGGGGGGGCTGCTCCAAATAACTGCTCTTGCAAAGGAGAGGCACTCAGGGACACTTGCACACACAGAGCATTGGCTATGACTCATAATCAGAATTTAAAAAAAAAAAACCCCGCCTGCCTGCTAAGGATTAATTCTTTTCTTAGCCCTTTCATTTTTATTCCTTCAAAGGCAATTTTAGTTAGTGACAGTTTCACCAGTGCCGTTTCATGGACATGTTCTAAAATTCTTTTCTCCCTTCTAGAAAGGCATCTTTTGTATTCTCATCATCTATGGTCCCTAGCCTACAGGCTCTGACAATTAGTCAGGTTTTGGATATCCTTAGCATCACTATTTTTTTTTTTTAAAAAAAAAATCTGTTCTTTTTTATTGATGTGCTCAGGCAACCTCACAGAGCCTTCCAGATTTCATGTTGATAAAGGAGATTTGGTTCCAAGTTTATTCAAGTGTAAGAAGCAGGCCAGGCAGAGGTTGTAAATAAAGAATGGCGTGTGGGTCTGTCCTAGGGGACATGGTCAGCCCTGGGGAATGAAGGCATCAATGTTCGAGGAAGGTATGGAGGCACCTGTGAGGAAAATGCTGTGGCAGACAATGCAAGAAGAAGTAAGGTGGTCAGTTGGGACATCAGAGCCCAGAAGAAAGGACAGAAGCTAGGATAGGCGACAGCTAAAAGATAAAAGGAACAGTTTTGGATCCAGCATGGCAGTATCCTTGGTAAGGCCTACTAATACAAGGATATGTCCACCTTAAGAAATCACTCAGTGACCAAGACCCATGGGTGTGGTTAGTGGGCTGGGCTAATCTCATCCCATGCAGTTAGGCACAGGAAGAGGGGAAGAGAAGAAAGGAAAGAAGGATGAGGAAAGGGAGACAAAGAAAAGGTCAGGGGAGGAGACAGAGATGGGAAGGAGAAAGCTCCCAGAGAGAAGAAAAGAAAGAGGTAAGCAGGGGGCAACCCAGGACCCAGACTTCAGAACTCTGGAGATCAGCTAACCTAAAATTTCCTCCAAGTCAAGCAAGTTAAGTAAGACCTTGGTCTTACTCACAAGTTGCTTAGAAGTGACCTCAAGTTCAGGATTATGTCTACAATAGACTTCATTACAGTCTAGCAATTCACAGGCCAGAATGATTGTTTGATCTCAACTTTGGATCAGTTGTCGTTTTGCTGCCGTTTGCTGCTGTCACTGCTGGAAGGTGGTGGAACTTTTCTGGGGCCCGCCTGGTGGGAGGCTTTCCGTCACTGGCCATGTTCCTGTTTGAATGTTAAACCCCACCATGCCCACACCCAGGCTTAAGTGTTAAATGTTTGCATCCCAGCAGGTGGCAATCTTTTGAGAGATTGTTGCACCTTTATAGGAGAAAGGGCTTAGCTTGAGAAAGTAGGTCATGGGGGGATTCTTGGGGATCAATTGTCTTTGTGTACTTTCTGTCTTGTTCTCTGTTCCCTGGTCTACGGTCACGTGCTCCTGTCATTCATGAACTGAACTGTTCAGTTGTCCCTTCCTGCCATGGTGGACAGAAGCCCTCTAAAACCATGAGCCAAAGCAAACCCTTCCACAATGAAGCTGTTTCTGTCCAGTCCGGTGATCACAGGAACAAGAATAACTAATCTGGGAGTGTGTCCTTAAAGAAGATTGTTAGAGGCTGGTTGTCTCCCATTTTTGCTTCCCTGGAATGCACATGGAGAAGGATGATCCTCAAGGGTCACTCACTGTGACTTATGGGGACCAACTACATTCACCTACCACACCTGCCTTGGGTGTACCAGCAGCTATGATTTCCTGGAGGTTGCTGTAAGCATCTGTCCATGCTGCATTAGTGTGAAGGTGAAGCCCTGCTCGTCGTGGGTGAGGGGTAGCTATTGCTCACTTGAGCTCAAAAATATAGTCTTCCCAGCTGATATACCTGGGAAGACCAGACTTAAATATATAATTATAGATTTGATTTACTTTTATGTGCATGAGTATGCGTGTTTAGCTGCATGCTAACTGAACACTACACCTGTGCAGCACCTGTAGAGGCCAGAGAAGGACGTTAAATTTTCTGGAACTGGGGTTACAGATAGCTGTTAGCTGCCATGTGAGTGGTGGGAATTGAACCCAGGCCTCTGTAAACCAGTGCTCTTAACTGCTGGGCCCCCTCTTCAACCCCCAGATAAAGGATTCTTAAGAAAGGCCGGAAGGACAACAGTCTGAAAATGGGTGAGCAGAAGAGGGACCCCATAGCCCAAACAAAAAAGAACTTAGAATCAAATAAGCTATAACAAGACTTGTTGGGACATCACAGAAAGGATCACTCCACCAAATTCAGAGTCTGAGAGCTGCTATAGCCTGGAAAACTCCTTTCTGCCAGTCTAAGAGGAAAACTCTGAGGCCAGGGGCTAGGGTAGCACCATGGATAGTTCCCCGGGCCACAACCTCTGGGAACTTAAGAAAGATTTTGAAGCTGTGACTGGACCAAACAGGAAGATTGAATTTGCCTACCATAGCCTTGCATCAGAGTGTAGTGCAAAGTATGAAGATTGCCTGACCTGATGCAGAATGACCTTTGCTCATCAGCAGGGCCTTTGTATCTAGGACAGTTGGCACATTGAGCATCTGGAGGTCAAAACTACAAAGCTAATCCTGAATGTGCCTGTGATTCTGTTAATCAACATCTTTCCTCTGGTAGACTAAAACTAGAAATTCAAGTCAAAGAGGAACCTTATTTCCATGTCTTAGGGAAGAAATGGGTTCAAGGGCTTGTTGGTGTAAATTTTTTTTCTGGCCACTTAGATCCAAATCGTGACACAAATATTAATTACAATGCTGTTTGGCCAATAGCTCAGGCACATTCCTAGCTAGCTCTTATATTTTAAATTAACCCATGTCTATTATTTAATATTTTAACACAAGGCCTGTGGTTTGTTACCTTGCATCTTGCTTCTTGGGCAGCTACATGGCATTTGCCAGAGTCTGCCTTCTTTTTCCCTGCATTCAGTTTAGTTTTCTCACCTAGCTATATTCTGCCCTGCCATAGACCAAAGCAGTTTCTTTATTAACCAATGGTAATAAAACATTCATAGCATACAGAGGGAAATCCTACATCATGTTGGAAACTCCAAGAGATGCTCAGAGAATGAACCACATAAACGTTAGTATTAAGAAGCATGTTTAGCTCGGAAAGGACACCAGGACTGACATGGTGGACACCTGGTTAGCCCCATGTTTTCACAAACCCAGACCTCCTTCTGTCTTCTCTGGCCTCAGGGATCTGGGACACACAGACATGGATCTCAGGAATGGGACAGTTTGGGCTCAGGCTCCAAGGGTCACTCTTGGCTATTCGTAGAGTCTGTGGGACCTTGTTTACTGGAACCTCATCATTCTGGAACAGTGCCCCTCCACCCTGGCCTAGCGTCTCTCTTCACTCCTTGCTCTTGTTCCTTTCTCCACCTTCTCGGTCTTTGCCACAGCACTCCCTGTGCTTACGCTGTCACCTTCACTCCCACACAGTCCTTCATCTGTAGGTACGTACACCCTGCAGCAGAAGAAAAATATTTTCAAATATCTTATCGGATACGTGTAACATTTTCTTTCCATTACAGGAACCACATCTGCATCTCTGGAGTTTAAGACATTTGGTGAACAACTTGATGTGTGTCTTTCCCAGTTGCTGCCAGGGCCATGGTGACAGAATGACAAGAATGCTCCCACTCCAGGCTCCACCTTCCTTGGCTCCCGTTTCTTGGTAGACTCTGGTTGCTTCAACTCAGCAGAGGTCTCATGTTTGCCTTTGTTTGTGGAGGTGAGCATGGCAGTGACTTCAAGAGACACATAAAATTTCAGGCATGGAGAGCAGTGACTGTCCTGTGAACAGAAAGAAGCAAATGCCAGTCATGTTTCTTTCTCCTAGGATCTAGCGGAGGTTTGACTTTTTTTGCTTGTAAGTTGGAGAGTTCAACTCTGTACAATCCTAAACAGCTCTGAAGATTGATGGACATACCCTTAGGGTGTCTTGTGGAATATAGGAGCCTTTACAAAGCCCCATTCAGGAGGCAGAGTGGGCACCCATGGGACCTGAGCAGGGGGAGCACATGGGGATCTAACCCCCATGTGAGTTAATTGCTTTTTGTTTGATCAATAATACTGACTGGTCCTTTGGGTCAGGGCAATACCCCTGCTTCATTGGTCCTGGCAGAAGGGACAGGGTTTTTTAGGATGAACATGGAAACTAAACACCTCTCTCATGAGAGAAGCTGAACAGGGCTAAGCCAACAGCAGACAGCCTGATATTTCTTCTAAGAGACTAATTCCAGAGGCTGATCTTGCTTCTCCCAGCAGTTCTTCATTCTTTTTCTTGAGAACTTTTGCCATTGCCTCCAACTTGGCATCTTGCACATCTGTATCCCTCCAGTGTAGGGAACTTTTCTGGTTATTCCTTTTCCTCTGTATCCAGCAAAGTGAGCAGAACATTCTTAGCTGTTACAATCCTTGGCTCAATTATTTGTACCCACAAACAGCAGTGTCAAGGCTCCACTCTGTATGAGAAGAACCCATTCCTCTTAGCGATTTATTACCCTGTCATTAAGTCTCTGACACTGGAGGCATGTGCCAATACATTCCCTCATTGATGGCTGCTGTATCCTTCCTGATGCCAGGCACCAGTATGGCCAGAATTCAGCTTGTTGATGCCAGGGCAGATCTTCAAAAGTTGTGTTCACATTCAGCACTTTGGGTGTGGCAGTGGATATACCCTTTTTCTTCTGTTTCCCAAGTAATCCAAGAAGTACTTCTTTCGTCAGTATACTGCTAGCAACAGGAGAGGGAGTTTTGGGTTCAGTCCCAATAACAATCCATTCCCTGTGTTTTTTCCTCTAGCCTTGGGGTCAGCCATACCATCTGGCTTCAAATTGGACAGCTGTACACTTTTCCAAGATTCTAGCCAAACATATTTTTTTTCTGCTTTGCTAATTGAATGCCAGGAACCAAGGAGCCAGCTGAATCTTAGAGCATGATATTTTAGCTGGTGAGTTTTTCTGAGGGGCTATCGTTTGACATTACATGAATTTTTCACTGGGCCAGTTGGAAATGTTTTCTCTGTGAGTTATCAGGTGTGGGCTCCTGCTGATTTCCAGAGCCCAAGAGCCATGTTGGATTCAGTTTTCTTGCTTCTAAGGGGGGAGGGGGGGAGCGCTCTTAATTTTAAAATCAAGGAACATTTTTTTTTCTTAGAAAAAAGTCTTGTGGCTATCCACATTTTTTCCCTATAAAAGACAGTGAAAACAAATGAACAAAATCTTGACAAACTGACAATGTGTTCTGTGTTGGAGTTGTTGTCAGGATCAGAACAGCTCGGCCTGGAAGAATTTGAAGTGGGCAAACCCACTTGCTAGTCACCAGGGAGAGTGATTAGTGCTTAGGGTCTCTGAGCACACGGTGAGCCTCCGGCCTTAGGACAGCTATGGTCTCTGAGCACACGGTGAGAGCACACTGTGAGCCTCTGACCTTGAGACAGGAGATCAGAGGCACAAGGTTGGAGCTCTGTAAAGCTTTCTTCTACTCTTCTCTCCCTTGGGTCCCATGAAGAGAAACTATTTATCTAATTACAACAAGCATAATAGATGGACCCAGGCAATTACTGTGATGGGTCTGCAATGGGTAAAGCCCTCAAATATATGAAGCTATTGACTGTGGACTGTAGGGAAATTATCCATACCTGGGAGGATGTGGAGGATTGGCTTTTCTTAGTCAGGGTTCTCTCGAGACACAAAACTTAGTAGTGAATGTGTGTGAGTGTGTGTGTGTGTGTGTGTGTGTGTGTGTGTGTGTGTGCATGTGTTATTGGAATGACTTACAGCTCTCCTTATTCCCCGTGTGAGGAATTGAAGGCTGCCATTTTGTAGCAGGCCTGGACCCAGGACAGAAATCAATCTCCAGGAAGGGCCTGAAAGGAACAGTCCAAAGTCTACCATGATGGCCTCTGTGACGGTAGCAAGTCTACAAAATCAATGATACTGAGATTTTTGTGTATTTTGTGTATTTATTTGTAGATAAAATGTCTAGATCTGAAAAGGAGGCTGATATTCCAAACAGTGTCCACCACACCAGCTGATGTAAGAGTCACTGGAAGTATCTGAGTGTGAACCACATCTCCTGGAAGGGCTGTTGAGTGTTGGTTTGAGAAACTCACTGGGCAAAATGGACATATTATGACATACTTTCCAACATGGGACAGTTAAATTGTACTCACTTGGACCATGTCTCAGTTGTCAAGCAGACTGTGGGAGGAAGGTCCTGTGGATTGAGATGAGACTCCTTTATTCTTTGGCCATAAATGATTTCTCCACAAGGTTGAGAATCTTGCCATCTTCTCTGGATACCACTGAACCCTTTGAAAAAATGTGGGAACATGGTATGGACTCTAGAATATTCTATAGTACCTACTCTTTAAATGAGGGGCCAAAACAGTTTCTAATTTGGAAGATGCAAATTGGCAAAGGGCTCCATTAAAGGTAGAAACTGGCTTTGGATAAATAGTGCACATAAAAGCAGAATAAAATAAAAGGCATTTATGAGCTGTCCAGCAGCTGCAGCTCACTTTGATGAGCCAAGAGAGGACTTTAAGGAATATGAACCAGTTATTAGAGAAAAACACCACATCAGCTTTCACTAGCAAGCATGAAAAGCTGGCTAAGAAACAGAGAAAGGGAGACTCAAATGGACCCTCATTAGTGCTTGGCTCCAGTGTGTAGCATTTAAAGCTCTTTTGAGACTTAAAATTAAAAAAGAAAACTAAACAGGAAATGGAGAGTACAAAATTGAACTGAAGTCAGAGAAGATAGCTTGCAATGATTTAAACGCACACTCCATACAACATCAGCCTGAGTTAGATTATTAAAAATATACAGATCATATGTGCTTTGAGCCGAAGAGATAAAAGATGGTAAAACTGTCAAAACTGATTTTTTTCATGACTCAAAGTGAGTTCTCTAACATCCACAGGCCAGACCCAAAGGATACAAATAAGACAAGGTGGGCAAGAATCTTTTAAAATATACAAAGGAGAGGGAAGTGTGCTAGTGAAGAGGTAGGTCTAGATGCTCTGAGTGGGAGGCTTGCTTCTTTCTTGCCCAGAGAGATGATCAATACAGAAGGGGAAGGAAAACACATAAGCATTTCCCTTGAAGGATGAGAACCGGAGGGCACACATACTAACTCTGGTCAATTCCACCAGTCAGAATAGCATCCCCTGGCCTCGTACAGCTGCAGGAGAGGCTGGGAAGTGTCTGGAGATGAGGGTTTTATGAATAAGAGGAAGAAAGAGGGGATGAATATCGGGTGGTCAGTTGAAGACTACGGGGGACCACTGTGAACCGTGTACTTAGTCTCCTTTAGACATTCATCAGCTAACCTTAGTTCCTAACAGATACTCAGTTTTACTGATTATAAAGGCTCTTTATTAATCAAATGTGAACAGCAGGATTGCAAATTTGAAACTGCTTGCTGTGCTCTTAAGAAAGAACAGTGATTTCTGCTTTAAGCAATTTGTCATTCAAAAGGCATTTTCAGCAGTGTTTGAGTTTGGGTAGCTTAGCTGTAATTTCAGAACAGGGTTCTCCCAACTGTGTTTTACATATGTCCTGTGAAATACTTTTGGGAAACAGATGCATAACTTCCTCCCCAAGATGGAACATACTGTACATAGACATAAGTCCTACAGGGGAGGGTTCTGTTTAACTTTTAACCCACTGTATGTCAAACTTATCACAGAGGCCCTTCTTACCGTGTCTCTTTTCCATTCAATGAACATTTCATGGAAATACATCTGGGGGTTAGCACGGTTGCTCCTCTAGATAAACAATATATGTGGTTCAGAAATTATTGCCTGCTCTGAAGACTCTTAGCTGCTAGGACTAACTGTGAGACCCTAGTTAGGTCCCCACAGTCATTGGGTTTTGCTTTTCTCACTATGGTACGAGATAATTTGGCCAGACTGTTTCTAAGGCTGTATATTAGAGTTTGTGTGTCTTCTTTGTCACTTGGCAACGAATAGACCTAAACAGTATTACTTTGGCAAAAGTAGTTTCTTGGGGTACAGACTGAGACTGCTTTCATGGTAACCCCAGGTCTTTCCTGGGACAAGGTTATGGTCTTAATGAGTTTGTTTTTAATGATGAGGAAGGGAATGAAAGAATGAATGAATGAATGAATGAATGAATGAATGAACTCTCCAGACAAGTGAAAACATTACTGTATTTAAGGGAATGGGATATTATTGACCTCACACAGAAGAATCACTGTGAAGCACAATTAATAAAAGCTCAGAGAGAGAGAAATTGGGTTCAATCTGGAGATTCAAAAACCAAAACGGCTAGACACTGGCTCTTACCTCGACCTCAGTCTGAAATGGCGATCCTACCTCCAGGAATCTCAGAATGAGACTGAGAGCTGTCTCCCCATATCTTATAATCCTCTCTAGTCCTGGGACTAAAGACGTGTACCAACCGGTTTCTATAGCAACTAGTGTGACTACTGGGATTAAAGGTTGCAGCCTGGTCTGTAAGGCTGGCCAGTGTGGCTGTTTTATTCTTGGAACTTCAGGCAAGTTTTATTTATGAAAATAAAAATGAAATTCCACTGCACCACTGAGTAAGCCCTGCCCACTGACTTGCTCTCTTGGTCAGAAAGCAGCAAGGAGGGCTGAGGGCAGGTGCTGACCAAGGCCGTATTCTTCTCCGTGCAGTGATAGATTTGCTCTATGTCATGGACATGGAGCAGGCCAGGAAACAATGGCCACCCGTCAAAGTAAATCTCAAAGGCCAAAGTGTTTCTCCATTGCTACTTAGATCGGAATTCAGCCCTGCTGAGAAATCTTCATCTTGTCATGGGAAAATGTTTACTAGAATGCTGAAGGGAAGCAGAAGACGCAGATCTGGATGGGACTTATTGTTCTAATTCTGCTAGGAAACTGTCTCAGAAGTGGAGAGTAGACCAGAGGTCTCCATCCCTGCAGATGATGAGGGGATCAGGAGGATGAAGTGTTAGCGTTTTCTACACAGTGGGGGGGCAACTATAGGTAACAGTAGCTCACTGGGTATTTCAAAATGGCTGGAAGAGAGAATCCAACACAAAGAAATGATGAAGAATTGAGGAAATAAAAACGTTGATTGTCCTGACTTCATCTTTGCCCATTTATCATGTATCAAAATACCACACTGTGCTTCGAAATATTGTAAGTGTCAATTACCATTATTATCATTTGCTACTATTGACACAATTACAACAATTTGTATGGATACAGGCGTAGGAAAAGCTGGAAAGAAACCTACTGGTATACTTCTAAGCTTTATCGCTTTTCACGCTTTTTTATGGCAGGAAAGTTAAAAGTGACACTTTTATTACTATCGTTATTATTATTATTAATTTTTATTTTGTTCTTTCCTGTGAATAAGCTAGCTTTACAATTCATCCTTATCAGTAATATCTTATTCTCATTAACTGTTCATCTCCTACATGCTTGCCTTGCATAGCCTTTGTACTCTGCCTAGGTTTGTTACTGATGCAGACGGCTTTGGGCTTCATGACTCTAGGCAGTGAACTAGATGATCCTAATGACTGTACTTCTAGCCCTGGGCTACAAGGACAGGTTTTGGCCCTAGTGATGGTTCAGCACACACTAAAGATGGTCACGTTAAAGTCTCCAGAACTCCCAGGGTAACATGTGCCATGGGTCTAGGGCTTCTAGAACAGGCTCATCCTGATGGCCATCACCTGCTCTTCCTGGAGAGCTGGCTTTGGCAAAAGAGAAGTGGTGTTGTGTGAAGCTTTCCAGATTCCAGGGAGCACAGACCTTGAGCCATCTGATTTAATGCTTTCTTTGTACTGCAGAAAAAAAAGATTTGCCTCAAGGTCATTTGAATGTTCCCACACTTTAAAAAAAAAAAAGTGGTTTTCAGTTTTCAATCAGACAGGGAATTGTAGAAGCTACCTTTGTAGGAGTTGCCAAATAAATGATACGGGAAGAAGAATGGTCTCCATCATTTTGTTTTAATGGGAGAATAAAAACACTCCAAAATTAATTAACTCCCTCCTCCATCCCGTTCTTTCTCTGTGTGTGAAAGTGTGTGCGTGTGTGTGTCAGTATGTGTATATGAAACGGTATTCATATTCACATACACATTTCTGAACTTCCCAGAGGATGATGTAGGCTTTGACTACTTCATTTCATGAGGTGCCAGATTCATTTGAAAATGAACAAAAACCTAAATAAGGTAATAAAATGTGTGGCATATATTCAGTGTTTACTTTGCAAACATAACTTTTTTTCCCCCATGGTGACCTGCAAAGGCTCCATTTGGAACTTACATAGTGTGTAAATGTATAGCCTGCTGCGCTAGACAACCTTAACCCATGAAGTCTGCTTGAGGCTCTTCTCACCCAAAGACTCCATGTACCTATGAAAGAAGAGAGACCGTGTGAGCTTCCCCAGCAGCAGGACTAGGGCAGCTCCTGGCCTTGAGAACCATTCCCAGATGTTCTGAATTCAGGCATGCTTTCTGGGGATTCTCCCCGCTTCACCATCCCCCCCCACACACACACACATACACTACTGACTCCCTGGCTGCTTGGAGAGAAAGAGCAGACAGGATCACATGACATGGACAGCGTGGACTTGACTTCCATGACCCTTATGGGATGGAATTTCCCCCCTCGGCATGGGTAGCTCTGAAGACTGAACCTCCCACAGCCATGGAGCCAGCAGCTGGCTGGCTGCAGACAGCCCAGGAGCCCCCAAGCATGGGAGAAAGCTTTCAGAACCACAGAGCATGAGATTTAATTAACCTTATCTCAGCTACAGACCACAATGGCAGCTCTGCTCTGTGGTGCAGGTTCGCTATTCCGTCTGGAGGTTACCACCCTGCTGGATATAACAGCTGAATTCTGCAACAGCTCAGAAGGCTCCCTGGGAGGATGGGCACTGATGGAGATATGGAACAAACCAAGGATAGGGTTTGAGATTGGGACCAGGCCTGGTAGGGAAGACTAAGAGGGCATCCCAGAGGGGATGGTGGGGTAGGGTAGCAGGGGGGAGAGGCTGGTCAGCAGTCGTGAGAAACGGCCATGGTTGATTGCAGAGCAAGTCCAAGGCTTATGAAGACATGGACTTTGCATACATCAAGGATGCATGTTCTAACAAATATGGCATAAGGTCACCTAAGTTTAGCAGTTTAGAGCTCAACAGCTTAAAAGGAGACCATTAAATGCACAGAAGGGGAGCAGTGACAGTACTTGGGACCCATGAGGTCATCTCTGTGTCTGTTGGTCCTTGAGACTATGAAACTAGCTAGACCATCACCTGGTAGAGACTTGTCATCTGCTCTTGGTGCCCACCTGGGACCTCTCCTTTCCCTATATATGCTTACAATGTTAGGCAATACTCTCCAGGTTGTTCCTTGATCCCATGAAACCTGCTGGTCCCTAGGACCATGTGGCTCCTCCCACTCACAGAAAAAAGCAGGGTTGGCCATGGCTCTGGAGGAAGAACACAGCCCAGGAACTGGCAGAATTCAGATTATCAATTGCAGAAAAAGAGTCAAGAACAGGAAGAGGAATGATAAACAGCCCCCCCACACACACACCCCAGTGACCAGGGCGTAGTGACCCTCATCTAATCTAGCCTTCTGGATGGCTCCTCCACAGGCAGTAGCTGTGACTAGCCAAGTTGTCGTTGACAGAGACTGGAAATACCAGGACAGCAGGCAGCACAAGGAGCTAGAACGGGGCAGTGAAAGCAGCCCTAAAAGGGAGGCACATGACTTACCAAATTGGCTTACTCGGGTCAGATGGGCAGCACAGCTTGGCAAATCCTGAGAGCTCAGCAGGTGGGAATAGTGTGAAGCTTAGCGAGGACCTGCAGGAAGGGGGATAGATAATAGAGACAAAAGTAGGCGATGGATAAAGAAGCCACTTTGTTGAAAGTAGCCATTTCTATTGAAATAATCACACTGTACCCTATAAATACTTGCAAGTGTTATGTTAGTTAAAATGGTCAAAGTGGCTCTATAGAGAAACACTTAAAAAATAACATTGTTTCAGACTGATAAAGTTGTTATACAGAAAGTACAGAGAATGCCCAAATCTGGCTTTCACTCAGATTCCCCAAGTGTGAATATATATACCATCTTTCTATTTCTCTGCTGTAATTCTTTATATGTTCCCGTGTGTCCTGAAAACAAGAACATTCTGGCACTAACTTTAAACATTATCCAAATCAGTAAATTAAGACCAACACAAACCTATGATCTAATCTACAGACCCTGTTCATATTTCACTCATGGTCCCAACAGCATCTGAGAAGAAACAGAACCCGGCTCCAGCTGCAGAGTGCTGACATCCGCTTGGCCCCTGGTAACACGGAGGAACTCTCATCTTCCTTTATGTTTTCTGGCCTGGAATTTTTGATGACTCCAAGTCAATTTCACAGAACAATCCTTCAAGCAGATCATTTTAAAATTTGTGTCATAGGTGGACCCTTACTCCCTTGGCCAAAAGAAGCTGTCCTATGGAGCAGGAGCAGGCATCGGACTTGAATCTCAGGACACAGAGTCTGTTTGGATTAAGAAGTTGGGGCATATTCTTGGCAAATCTATAGTCCATCTTGACTAAAGTGAGGGCAGGCTTTGGATTGTCTCTCTCCCCAGGGAATTGTCTTTTCCTCTCCTCTGTCCCTCCAGAAAGACCATTACAGTGTTAGGACCTATACCCGCAGCAACACAGAGATCGTAGAGCCTACCTGCCCCATCACCTGATGGAGAAGATTCTGAAAGATGACCACAAAGGAAATCTTCCACGTGAGAAAGAATCAAGCATGCAGTACAATGCTGATCAAGGACCCCGAAGAAACCCAGTATAAGAACTCAGTCTAGACACCATGAGATTTTGACCATCAACCAATGCAAAATTTGGTTTGTACTTTCATGAGCAGGCTGGGATGAGTCTGAGTCAGGAGATTTCTAATAGAGTCTTTAGAGTTAGGGTCAGATGAAGCCAACTATGAGCCCAGCCTGTGCCATCCCTCAGCTTTTCTGCCCCTCTTTCCATGCTATGGCATCCCCCATTTGATGCCATAGAGCCGTCAAGCTCCACAAACATGGACTGAGCATGCCTTCACCCCAGGCTGGATTGGGCTGCATCTGCTTGGCACATGGTGACTTCTCTGACTTTAGAACACTTGTATCAGACAAGCCCTGTCTCCTGTACTCCCCAAAATATGTTGTTCAGTATGTGCTCCTTTCCCAGAACTCTGTTTCTGAGAAAAAAGGAGGTGAGGAATCAGGTCAGATTCTGTACATGGTGCACCCTTCACCCCCCCGCTTCCCAGCAGCATCTTGAGTCACTCACTCCCTATACTGCACTGACTCCCACCAATCCTGGGCGGGGCCTTGAGCTCCAAGCAGTCATTGCCCAAACATGAAGATGCTTAGTTGCTATTTCTATGGATTGGGTAGCTATGAAAAAAGGGGACTGATTTCAACTTCAAGAGTGGAGGGGTGATGGCGATGTGTCCATTGAAGCTAGGCTCCCCACGTCCGTCGATTTCTGAACTTTGCCCAGTTTTGGTTTTCTGTGATGTAAAGGGAGGCTTCTTTGATGAGTGGTACATTTTTGGGTGTATAACAATAAGATTTAGAGCATAGTAAGGAATCACACAAGTCTAGCAAAGTGGTGCTGGTTAATTCTTTTCTAAGATCTATGGCCTCACTAGCCATGGGGAGCTGGCTAGATTTCCAGTGTCAGGCATGATTTCCCTCCTGTTGAGTGGGTATGAAGTCCAATTAGACAGCTGTTGGTTGCCACTGATAGGTGGCACTCAGTGAACACCTATATTTATGAATATCCTACTGTGCTGTAATTGTGGTTCAGTGGCTTTGTAGATGGATGGGGCTCTTCAATTGCAACTTCTTCTTTGCCTTAGTAGCTGACATAGTATTTTCTGGAACCATGGAAGCTAGACAAGAAGCTTTCAGGTCAGATCCAGCTCAAATCTTCTGTGTCCTATGTCCTAAGTGTACCATGTCTTCAGCAATACAGTCCCACCCTCAACCCCTAACGGGTAAACAAAGGTGACATCATTAATCTATACTGTTTTGGGAGTCACTTGGGCTACCCTGAACAAGTTCTTGAAAGGAAGTTTCTCATGTCTGAGGCTGGAGTTTTTGTTAGTCTGTGGTTCTTGTGGGAGCCATTGTTAGCTTAAGTGGCCAAATCCACACACACGTACACACAAACACAATACACAGTTATGTTTAATTTTCAACATTGGCTTTTGTGGCTCAGGGAACACCTGGGAAGAGGGAGCAGAGAGATTATAAAAAGCAAAATACCAAGAAGTCTGCTGTGCAACCGTCTCTCCTAGAAGTGGCTGTATAAGCAAGACTAGAACAATGGACATATCCATGTGGAAGTGGGAAATTTTCTCCTCGAGCTCTCATACTTAGACAAAGAACAATAGGCAACTGCTGACTGCTGGGAGAAGAACTATTAGTCTTTCCCAGGGATAAGCCCCCTATTTGTAGGCCAGTTCAGAGTGTTCAGCCTTGAAACCATAAACACACAAACAGAAACAGACTCAGCAGGTTATGTGTGTGTGTGTGTGTGTGTGTGTGTGTGTACATATATGTATGCAACAATAATAATCAAAGAAAAAGGAGCTATCACCTGGAAAGTAAGGGTGACATGAGAGGGGGTTTGAGAGAGGGTTGCTGGAAAGTGCTAGGAGGAGGAAAGAGAAGGGGAAAGAGATGCAGTTCTATTTCAATTAAAAACATCAAAATATTTCAAAAATAAGAATATAGTATGAAAGCAAAAATAATGGGAAAAAATGGGTACCAATAAGATGGCAAGAACTAGGCTCAGTAACCTCCAGTATGTAGGGTCGCTCTAGGGTCATAGGAATGTCAGGCATTCTTTCTTCTGCTTTGATGAGGACTCCAATGTAAAGATAGTCAGTTGAGGGGCTAAGGCACCTACATCATTGATCTCTAGTTCCATGTTCATCCCCTCACATCTTTGCATTCATCTGTAAAGATGAGAAAAGGAGGGAATGGCAGAAGGTGCCTGGCTCCAGCCATGTCGTTTGGCTTCTGGAGGTTACCGCAAACATGTACAAAGGTTCTGTGGCCATCTTTGTCTGAGGTTGTTCTCTGGCTTCTGTGTGGATGAAGCTGCAATGAGGACCAGCCCCAGGAGTAATGTTTGCATAGTGAGTGTGGGTGATGACCATGCTTGTTTGCCCTGAAACTCTAAAGCCACTACGGGTGCAGTCACCTGGGACTCCCGTGGGATGGAACTTCAGTTGTCTACAAGGTGAGGGGTTTATCCTCCCTTTTCTATCTCCCTCTTTTACACTTAGGGTCATGCATGGCTTGCTGGTCTCAGGCTCCACTTCTCTGGGAACATAGGAAGACTATGGAACATTCTGTGCACTACCTAGAGTTTCTTCAGCTGCAAATGTGGGTGGATCCTTGAGGACCTCGGAGGATCTTTTCAACAGTGTGCTTCCTCTGTGGGTGTAGCTGACTGAGAATCCCTGGGCTTGCCCTCTGTCTATCTCCATGCTGTGGCCATTACTGAGGGCAGGCCCTCTTCCCAGAGGAACACACCACAAGGAGAGCGCAGCCAAATCTTTGAGAGATGGGCCCGAGACAAGTCAGTTTGCCTGCTGATCTCTGCAGCTGTGATGCCCCAACATCAGCACCACTGGCGGGCCTTCTCTTGGTTATTGATTCCTTTTTCAGGGCTAGGGAGTACAGCTCTCCCATGAAGAACACCCTAGGAAGGCTCTTGACCAGGCCTATGCTCCTCTCCAGAACCCTCACTGTGAGTGGAACAAGCAGACATTCTCAGGCCATGGAGGAAAGGGAGAGAAGCATTGTTGAGGTATAAATTATAATGGACCTCAGCGGTCAGCAGCAATGAGTCTGTTGTGGCAGATGTTCAGTTTCGAAGGTTCCTTATGAGCAAGGCTTGGTAGTTAGTATATGTTTGTAATCCAGTGCTCTCCAGGCTGAAGGAGCAGGAGGGTCATGAGATCCTGGGCTGCAGTTCCTGCCTTTTCTAAGCTCCTGATGAGAGCTTGGCTCAAAAACAAATAAACAGACCCTGAGGAGGAGGTTCAAAAGTCATCCTGGCGTCATGGGGAATAAGGGACCTCTGCCCCCCAGCTGAGGTCTGTAAGACAGGGCTGAGTCATCTCCCACTTTCCTGGGGGACTGTCCTGTCAGGTGGGAACCCAGAGCACACTTCTTAGAAGAAAACATTCCCATTACATGAGGGTGGAAAGGAAAGCGCCCACATTTTATTTTCTTCCTCATTAGCCTTTACTGAAATGCTGCTGCCCTCAGAAAGTAGGCTTCCTGGGGTGTCACGAGGTGGGAGGTGCAAAGGTCGTTTGAGCCAGGGGTGAGTGGAGGGGGGGTGAGGAACTGGAGTGGGGAGGCCTCTTCTCAGTTCTGACGCTGAGTTTGTGACCCAGCTCATGTGGCAGCTTGGAGGCTGAGATCAAGCCAAGGCTGTTGACTGTGTAGGACTCAGGAGAACTTCCTTCATTCTCACTGTAACAGTTACTGTTGATGACCAACTTAACAGGGTCTACAATGACCGAGGAGACAAATCGCTGGGCATGCTTGTAAGGGAATTTCTAATTGGGTTAAAGGAGGTGCAATCTACTCTAACTTCCTGAACTGATTTGGTTTGTTTGCTTGTTTGTTGATATCTATCTGTCTGTCTGTCTGTCTGTCTGTCTGTCTGTCTGTCTGTCTGTCTATCTATCTATCTATCTATCTATCTATCTATCTATCTATCTGAGACAGGTTCTCTCTATACTCCTGGTTGTCTTGAAATTAACTGTGGAGATTAGACTGGCCTCCAGAGTTCTGGGATTCAAGGTGTGGGTGGTCAAACTCGATTCTGGACTGAATCAAAAGGACAATGAACTGAGCACCCAGCATTCACCTTCTGCTTTCTGGTTGCCGATCTAACGTGATCAGCTGTCTCAAGCGCCCGCTGTCATGCCTTCCCTGTCACAATGGACTCCATCTCCTTAAACTATAAAACAAAATAAGCCCTTCCTTTTTTGGGCTGCTTCTTGTCAAGTATTTTGTCACGGCAGCAAGACAATAAAGTAATACATGCACCATACCAGCTGACATCCGGCAAGGAGCGTAGTCCTTGTTTTCTGCTGTCCTGGCAGACAAGGATGGAGAGGGACAGTATGAAGATGGCTCCAGAGCATGTCTGGAGCTCTCTTAAGAAACACACCTGGGCCCTAGCAGGTGTAGAGTGCTACCAACAACTCCCACAGGTTGAACCAGGCACAACAGGGGCAGTATTCACACATGCAAGCTTTGAGCATGTTCCCCTTTCTTGTAAAATATTCCGTGTGTCAGACCTTGGACTTGGGCTACTCTTCATGATCCTTTGAAAACACTACTTTGTTCCTCGATATAAAGCTTTGACAGGTATAGATGATCTTCTTGACATAGGTTTCACCCATCTGGAGACTGTATAGCTTGAATGGTCCGAGTGTCAGTGGTGCACTCCAACAAGGGAAGAAGGTATCTTTAAGGACCTTGGAGAAGATAGCTCTTTTGGGAGGCACTAACCTTTGGGATGCTTCTCCTCTGTCCTCCATAGTTGAGTTATTAAGATCTGCTTATCACATCACCAATGGTTAGCATCTGTTTACTGGTCTGTAAGGTAGTTCTAAGAATATTAATTAACTTAGTAGGCAGCCATGAAGATTGGGTGTGTCCATTTGTGTGAAGAGCATGGAGCTTGTCCTAGAGGCAGCTTCGTCTCAGTGCTGGCACAGCCCCGAGTTCAGAGCACCCAGCCCACTGCATTCTGACAGCAGTTAGGCCACTACTTGGGAATCTGTCTATGGTTGAAGAGTGAAGGGGCAGGATATCTTGAAGAACAGTGCTTCCGTGTCTGATGCCCTTAGAAGTTAGGTTTGCAAGTTCTTCATCTCTCTAGGTAACCAAACTTTGTTGTGTGACTTTGAAGTCCCTCCTCCAGAGGTGGAGCATGTTTCCCCACTTCTTAACAGTAGGAGTTAAGTATTTACTTTATGAAATGGAACAATGTGAATGTTTCTGTTCCCCTTCTTGTACCTGGGCCATTGCTACAACAAGAATGTGCCAGAAAAAAAAAATGGAAGTCTTAAGGAAAATATTAGAGACTTGTAGGGGTGAGACAAATGCCCACCAAGCCAGCCTAGACCAAATGACTGCCAGCTAACCACGAGAGACAATCAGCAATTGCTGTTACAAGCCTTTGGAGTGACTCCTTAACCAGCATCATTAAGGTGATAATGGATTAGTATTTGCGTTAACTTTTGGCATAGCAACCTGATGCCCACTTGGCAAAGGAAGCTAAGTACAAAGAAATCCATCAAACACAAGCTCACACAGCTCTTTCGCCATGGCAAGAGCAGTGAGTAAGCACTTGTGTGTGTCCCAGCAAGGCGAGATGGAGTGACACTGGCAACAGGAACTGGGGAGTTTCCGTCAGCTCTGGCCATTTTCGCTCACTTTAACGAGAGTCTGCAGGCTTGTGATGAACAAAAGCAAAACAAAACAGGACACTGTCCTTGTTGGACTCAATGTCCATCTTTATTATAGGAATAATGGCAATGAGATGTGAGTGTCCAGACACACACACCTTATGTATGCAGTCACAGATTGCTATCTGCTCATCACAGTACCCATGAAATGCGGGTGCTACACACAGGTGAATGCTTTCACATTGTAGAGCAGTACCTCAAAGGCCAAATCTATCTTGTTCATCAATAGCTTATTGTCCCCACTCCTTCATGTGAGAAAACCTGATTTGGCAGCATGATGATCTTTGAGCTTGTTTATGTGGGTAGAATGCTGGGGAGGGGAAGCCTTTCTTTGTAACAAAATAGAGGATGTTTCTGAGTCAAGGTTTTGCATAAACAGTGGCATGAGATCATCTTCCTTCTATAAATGCATTTTAAAAATATATCCTCATGTCTGGTTATGAGAAACAATGTATAACAGTTCATGATTTAAAAAAAAATGTGATCAGTAGGGATTTCATTTATCCAACTTAAATAAATAATGTCTACAAAAGTCAGGCGTGATAGCACATGCCTACAATCATGTCATTTCAGGGGCCTAAGTAAGGAAAATTGGGAGCTTGAGGCCAGCCTGGGCTACACAGTGAGTTATTAGTCACTTTTCTATTGCTGTGATAAAATACCATAACAAAAAGAACTTATGGAAGAAACAGTTTATTTGCAATTAGGGTTTCAGAGATTTTAAGAATTCATCATGTTAGAGTAAAGGCATGGGAGCAGGAGCAGGAAGCTGAGGGCTCAAACCTTCAACTGTGAAGAAGAGAGCAAACTAGAAATGGCATGAGTCTTTAAACTCTCAAAACTTTCCCCAATTTGGCACTTACTTTAGCAAGGCCAACACTCCTAAACATATCTGAACAGCACCACCATTTGCAGAACAACTTTTCAAATGCTTTCAACTGTGGGGGATATTTATCATTCAAACCACCATGATGTGGGAGTGTCATATATCAATCTGTTGATTTCATTGGTTAAGGAATAAAGAAACTGCCTAGGCCCCTTGATAGGCCAACCCTTAGGTGGGTGGAGTAAACAGAACAGAAGGCTGGGAGAAAGAAGCTGAGTCAGGGAGTCGCCATGATTGTCCCACTCCAGACAGACGCAGGTTAAGATCTTTCCTGGTAAGCCAGCTCGTGGGCTACAAAGATTAATAGAAATGGGTTAGATTAATATGTAAGAGCTAGCCAATAAGAGGCTGAAACTAATGGGGCCAGGCAGTGTTTAAAAGAATACAGTTTCCGTGTAATTATTTCGGGTATAAAGCTAGCCGTGCAGGCAGCCGGGTGCTGGGGACACAGCTCCGCCGCTCTTATTTCAACACCACCACAGTGAACCTCTATCTCAGGCACTAAAAACAAACAAGACAAAATAAATGAAAGAAAAAGAAGGAGAAGGAGGAGGAGGAGAGAAAGAGGAGAAGGAAGAAGAAAAAGGTATCCTTGCTTTCTGTTCAAATCTCTTTATATCCAGAACATCACTAGTGAGTGCTGTCCATTTGGATAGTCTCTGCTTAATTAATCCTTCCATAAAAGACCTCAGATCTGCCAGAAGAGTGTCTCTTAATTGCCAAACAAGACTAACCATCATGACAACTAACCAAGAAAGCAAGCAAGCAGAAAATCACACAAAGTATCTTCTACTCTGGAGCGAAATAATTAGGTCTAAATCTGAGAAAATATATATAACTGTGAGAGGATAATTCAAATTTTGATCAAAGTAAGCAAAGAAATAAATCATGCATAGATATTCTATATGCCTGCAGAAGAACACTCAGCGTTGCCAAGATGTTAGTTTCCTCCAATCTGATCTATAGATCTTATGAATGCTAATAAAAATTCCTTAAGTTATTTCATAGATACTGGCAAGTTGACTCTAAAGTTTATATAGAGAGGCAAAACACCATAAAAATCAACACAATAGCGAAGGACAAGGGCAACATTGGAGGACTGTAAAAGTGTAAGACCATAGTATTAGAGAAAGAACAATGGGACAGGTGAGTGATCCTGTAAGTAGAGCAAACTGAATCTTTGTCTGAGGAACAAGAGCATCCTGATCAAGAACCGTAGTCCTTTTAGCAAATGGTGCTAGAACAACGAGGCACCCTTCCAGGATTCCTCACCCCTATTTAGAAAGTTCGATGCCACTGCCAACCACCAGATAGTGTCCATCCAAGGACACTTCTGTATGAAATCTGCCCAAATGAGTCATGGTTAAGCATTAGTCAGTGGCTTTTCTTGTTTCCCTTTACTCTGCCGCACACTGGTTTAACATCCCATAGCCAAGCACTGTGCTGGGCATATGGAGAGTTATGAGACAAGGCTGCATGAGTCCTTCCCTTGGGAATTTCCAGTATTCCAACTGGAAATGGAGTAAAGTCTAGTTTAATATTCAGTTCTTACACCATGGAGAAATCAGAGTTCATAGTGGCAATTGAAATAGAGGAAAATAAACAAGTCATATGAGATCATAAATCCTGATCTAACCTGAGGGTCATGGATAATTTACTTGAAAAAAAATGGAAGTTCATCCAGGATCTAGAAGGCATGTAGGAGTTAAATGCTTGAAGAGAAGTCCTTGAACAGTGACAATCCCATCATGACTCTTCAGTATGACACCCATGTCATTTAAACATCTAACAGCAGTCATCAGACTTCAGGAATGATGTGGGCTGGAGGCAAGGTTGGTGTGATGGAGTGTAGGCAAGTAAAATGCAAACTAGTGCACAACGTGGCTAGAGAGGGAGGCTTAATGTGATATCTTGGCAATGCTGGGTGTCCCTCTGTGGTGTCTTGATATGAAGTGCTATGGAAGGCATAGTTTTAAGCGATGGCATCTTAAGATCATATGTGTGCTTTGTAGTAATATCACCATGGACTGAATTGCTGAAAAGAAGGCTCCCAGATGGAGAATGCATACGGGAAATTTACTAAGATTTAGAGTCTTGAAAACTTAACGTGAACACAAGTAAGTGAGGACAGGAACATGAGAAGCAGAACAAGGTGGAGGATGGAGCTGAGCGAGGGGATGGCCATAAAGGCAAGCTCAGTTCACCGCATAGTGATCTCTAAATCCCGAAGAACCCTTAAAAGCTGTTCTGAGGCTGAGGAAAGGTGCTAATCACCCTGTTCACCAGACATTGGGTGGAAGTGTGCCTATAAGAGGTATGCCCTTGAAGCCAGGGTAGGGAGGCAGGTAGCATAGAAGGTAGAAGGTTATTTCCAGCAATCCTAGCAATGAACATTTTAGAAAGAAAACTACATAATGAATCCAATATCCACTACAGACACTGACGTCATAGACCTACCCTGCCTGACAATTTGTTTATCCATGGCCACTAAATTCTCATGAAGCATTTACTTATTGGCTGCCCTCCTCCCGCCCCCAATTTTAACTTGTTTCTCCTTCAGGGTATGGGCCATAGCGTAGGCTGACTGTGGGAATGCATACCATGGAATCCAGCCATAGCCACTGGATAGCTACATGGTGATTGCTGCTTTAGAATTCAGACAGAAAGGTCCCAAGGACTGTTTGCAAATCCCAGGATAACAGAGAGCCACAGGCTAAGGAAGGAGCTGCTTGCAATTACTTACTGGATGATGGATGAGCAATGAACTTTCCAGCAATTTTCCATTAGCTGACAGCCTTTTTATACCATACTTTTCCTGGAAACCACAGAAGACATGTTTACAGTGGTACCCTGGCCGAGTCTCCTAGGCCATGCATTTGTATTTTCTCAAGTCTCTTCCCTTATACTTATCCTCCAGATCCATAATATGATACAGGAGGGATGCCCACAATAACCACAGACACAGTAACAGAAGAGTAAGGCTCTCATGATGATTGTATCAAGTCGATAGATACAACAGTATATGGGGGCAGAGGACAGAAATTGAACACTGGAAATGGGTTAAGGAAACCACCTGTTTTCATGGTAGAGTTCACACCATGCCCAGTCATACTGATTCAATGAAATAATTGTGCATCAGACATTCATGTAGCCCATTCTCATATTGCAATACAATAGTCGTGTATTCTTGACACTTAGACTGAGGGTTTTTTTTTTCTTCATGAGGACACATAGGCATGTGTACTCTACTATATGAGTCAGAGAGAGAGAGAGAGAGAGAGAGAGAGAGAGAGAGAGAGAGAGAGAGAGAGAGAGAGA
>NW_004949101.1:679006-679826 GCF_000317375.1 Microtus ochrogaster | reverse complement strand
AGCAGTCAGGGAAAGCCCTAAGCAAAGTCGGCATCTATCTTGTGGCATTCTGCCATCCCCGAGGGCTGTGACTGATGGAGGTTTTAGTACTCAAAATTTTATCCAAAGCACAACATCTTAGTTTATTTTCTGTTACCAAAAGAAAATTGGAGAGAAAAGGGTTTGTTTCAAATTGGAAAGGAAAGGGTTTGTTTCAGCTACTGTCTTATCCTACATACAGGGAATCAGACATCATACAGGTAAGGCAAAGCAGAAGCCCAAGGCCGGAACCTAGAGACAGGAATCGAAGCAGAGGCATGGAGGAAGACTGGTTGCTGGCTTGCTCCTTATGTTCACATTCAGTGTTCTTTCTTACACCACCCAGGACCACATGCCCTTCTATATCAACCATCAATGAGGAAAATGTTCCCAGAGACTTGTCCACTGGTTAGGACCACTTGCAGAGGTGGGCTGGACCTTTCTATATCCATCGTTAATGAAGAAAATGCCCCTGCAGACTTACCCACTGGCCAATGTGGAGGTATTTTCTCAATCAAAGTTCCTTTATCTCTGACGACTCACCTTAGCTTGTGTCAGGTTGGCAAAAAACTCAGTATCACACAGTTGCAATTTTATCTATGTCTAAAGGTTACCCCATAGCAGAAGGGATTCTTCTGTGCCTTGCTTGTGTGGTTTTCAACACAGATGGAGACCTCTGAGTCTAATAACAAACCTGGAAAACATGGTCACCAGGCCAGGATTAGCCAATTCTGAGAATTAAGTGAGATGGTGACCGAAAAGCCCTCTCTAAGTCTTCCAGACACTACAGGAGTGATACACA
>NW_004949101.1:669369-676836 GCF_000317375.1 Microtus ochrogaster | reverse complement strand
GTGTGTGTGTGTGTTTGGTATTGGAATCAGACTCATTTTCTGTCAGTGTTTGTTAGCACAGCTAAACAAGAAAGGCTTTTCATCCTATGCGCAGAAGGTTGAGGTTCACACTGGTGAAATGCCCACAGCACTCATTTCTCCCTTTAGGGTAACACAAATTCCTTTTCTCTCCAGGCTAAGATCCAAAATTTGTGATAGGCAGCACAGGAATCTAAGACCATTCTCTAACTCTGCATGCTAGAGACACTGGCATTCCTTAAAGAAACAAGAATGGGCCTTTTGCTCAAATTCCCTTAGAGAAGAAAATTCCTTCTCTGACTACCATGCACTCTACAGAGAGCAAATAATAACGATTCTCTAACCAATGTCAAGGTCAATAATGAAGACACGGAAAATCCTTCCTGACACGATTTCAGTCTTTATTGGTGGAAAACTTAAGGTCTCACGGCATAACTTCCCAGGTAGATGAATTTGGCTTGTTCCTTGCAGTAGTGAGGGAGGAGAAGCTGCATTCTAAGAATCACCAGGACTTTGTTTACATAGAAGGTTTTCCCCACCCTCAAGCCATTAAGATTTTTTTTTCCTCCTTTAGCTTGCTGCTGTGTGTTTATCCCCGTGGCTTGGCCCTGCTTTTTCTGTGGGCAAACCAAACCATATGCCTATTTAGTCTCATTCCATACACAGTAGGACAAGACTACAGATAAGAATCACACACTAAAAACTGGAAGATTATTTTCTTTTGAGAAAATGCAACGAAAGTGTGTCTCCTCATCATTAGAATGGCCTCTAAAAGCCAAATAAGTAATTTGCAAAAGCTAGAAGCTACACACGGAAGGGCCGGAATTTTATTTTGTTTTGCTTTAAGAGGCTGTGCTTTGGACCTGCAAAGGGAAGCCATCCTTGCTCCGTTACCCAGGGTAACATGGCTGCTTGCTCACCGTCTCTTCTAAGCCTTCATGAGATAATGGAAAATGCCCTTTCCACAACAAGCCCCGGCACATTATCTGTTTACCAAGTTACCAACACACCCATAAGAGACAGGGTGGACAGAGAGCATTCCTTATTGCAAATTACCCAGAAATGGAAAGTTCTGCCTTGTAAATATGGAGATGTGGTCTGCGCTGAATGCTACTTTCCATCAAAATTCTTTCCAGTCCATGTCAGCGTTCATACGTGAGTAAGGGGACGCCACCTGCAGCCTGGCTCATAGATGAGTGAAGGATGCTGGGAGATAATTTCAGCACCAGTGAAATAACTAAATACACCAGTACCTGTAAAATAGCTAAATACACATGCTTGAAAATCGTTCTCCAAGGAGCCTGCTCATAGGCTGGGCTTTAGATGTGGAAGACACAGAGTCGGTTGAGGTTCTCCCTCTCCAGTACAAAGCTTCCCACCCCAGCTTTCACTCCCCACATTAAGCCCTTGCATTCCTGATTCTGGTCTCATTCTCCTCCTGTCTTCCCCCCCCCCCAATCTGTCCCTTTATTCTCTCCCACTCCACTTTCTCCCAGTGAAGGAGAGGTGGTATCAGCCTATGTAGCAGTGATGATGCCCAAGGACCAGTGAGCCTCTCTTTGCATGTCCACAGGTCTGGAAGAGGAGGTCAGATGCAGAACCACCACTTAGGAGCTTCAGATGACCCATATGTGACTCTGAGCCAGGACCAAGAGATCAAAACAGACTAGATGTCAGGAGCTTGGACGGAAGACAAAGGCCAATGTGACCCTATGGTGTGATGGTGATACCCTGAACAATTCAGCAGGGATAATGTCGTCACAAACTGTAACCAAAGCAGCATAGACTCCTCAGGGATAAAAGTGGCAAACACCTCCAAAAATATACGAGATATACGAGAAATAGATATCTCGTATCTAACCCAGATACGAGAGTTAGACATCTTGGCTCTCTCTCTAATTCATCTTCTGGAGGGCATTATCGAGAAGGACAAAATGGTATGAGATGGTATGGGAGAATTACAGAGAAGTCAAAGTCCTGCAATCGCTAACCACACTTGCTATGGTGGAGGTGCAAGACCCAGGTGGCTTCGGACTTAGGAATCCAGTCTCTCATTCAAAGTGTAGCTGAGGGTGTGGCTCCTGAAGTATTGTCTCGGCACTGGGCATGACTTAAGGTCAGTGCCTACGTGTGTAGAGCAAACACAGGACAGTCTCAGAGCATCCCACCCCTGATGCACCTGCACAAGAAGGAAAATCAAATCAGAGAATGAACACGATTGCACAGAGTTTGATTAAGCTACGTATCAGAACTTGCTAAATCTAAGGGCTGGAGAGATAGCTAAGACGTTAAGAGCCTGTACCACTCTTGCAGAGAATCTGAATTAGGTTCCCAGCACCCAAAGGAGCAGTCTCACAAATGTCTATAATTCTAGCATCAGGGGTATTGAGTACCTCTGATATCCATGGTACCTACTCTCAAGTGCACACATTCATACAGAGACACACGTAAGTATACATGATTTAAAGCAACAAAAATAACAAGTCCTTTTTTTTCTTTTTTTTTTAAGGAATGGCTAAACTACAACACCTCAGGATAAAGCCTCATCGTTACTGGCCTTTGACAGCAGAATTTCATCAAGTTCAATGGTGTGCCACATGCATACCAATACTATGTACTACAGTAGGTTAGGACATGGCTGGTCACAATGATGGGTATGATCAGCAGCTAGGCTTATCCCCATGTCCAGGTAGGCAGTGCTATCCAGCATAGATATTCATGAGAAAGACATGAGCAGGTTCAGAAGACCACAAAGAGGCCAACACTGGTGTCCCGAGGCAAGTCAGGAATCAAGAAGACAGCAGGTGGACTCAGGAAGAAACTTCATGCACACATAAACAAACCTGCTAGGTGCCACCTCTTCCCTTAAAGAGTGGTGCTTATCCAATAGCATACATCCTAGCTTCTTGTGCTTATATTAGTTCATATATTTTGAAGTGATTTCCTGAAATATTTGTGGGATTTATATTCACAGAGAAAGAAAGAGGGAGGGAAGGAGGAAGGGAAGGAGAGAGAGAGAGAGAGAGAGAGAGAGAGAGAGAGAGATATCAGAGCCAGAAGACTGCTGTCAAGCCCTAAGCCACCCTTTATGAGCTATGGTACCAAAGGGAACAGACACATTACCTCTGGGATGGCTTTTCCTTCCTAAGTAGAAAAAATGACCTTTGCGGTTTGATTTGAGATTTAAATTGAATTATGTACATGAAACTAGTATTGTCATTCTTTAAGAGAAGCAGCTCTGCATGACACAATGAGCACCAGCTTCCAGTGAAAAGCTCTCAGCCAGAGTTCCTTGCACAATGTGTAACCTAGGCAACAGTACATCACCTCTCTAATAAATGCAAGCCATAGGAGGATTAGTGAACTATGTGGGAGAGCACTCTTTTAGAGTGTAAACAAGTATGGGTGTGTCTACACATAGCTATATACTCCCAATTTCACCAGCATTTAGTAAGCACTAAGAATTTAATTTTTAAAGCTAAAAGACATCTTTCAGTAGAAAAGTCCACAGAGAGGCAACATGCAATATCCATTTTGTGATTTATGAAGTTGCATTTTTAATTTTGCTATATGTAGGCATATGTAATCGAAAGGATTTAAGATATATTTTAGGTTTTTTTGGTATTAAACTCCCATCTGAATGAGACCAATAGGCATTTAACAGTCTCAATTCTTCCCAGTATCATTCATTTCCTTCAGAATCCATGTGGTGCCTGTCAAACAAAGTGCACTTGACATCTAGAGTTACAAAAGAGAAGCGAATGTATTAGCATTCTGTATTATTTCTAAGCACACGCAAGTCTGCACCCATGGATAAAAAGTCTCAAGTAATCAATGGTTACAGAAAGAGAAAGAATTTTCTTCCAGGGATGAGTTCCCTGATATGTTATCTAATTCCAAGTCCTCAGCCCTAAACACATTTGCATATAAGATCTAGTAGGTTTTGTGTGTGTGTGCGTGTGTGTGTGTAACAATAATAGATTATAGAAGAAGACATAATGGATTTGAGAATGAGTAAGGCATAAGAGAAGAATTGGAAAGGGGCTAGTGAGGGGTGGAAATGATGTAAACGCAGTACTCACATATGAAATTCTCAAAAGATAAAAATTTAAATTAAAAACCACACACATTCTATGGTGGTAGAATCTCTGTCTTCAGTGACAGGACTTTGATTCTGGACCAGCAGATGTAACAGAATAAGTTCTTTGACATCAACAGAGCCATGACTGCATGTGCCTTCATTTAGAGAGATGGGAAATATATGGCTATGCCTTAGCTGATGCTGAATGGGATGTGTTAAAGTCTACAAACACAGCATCTGTACTTTGACCTGGGAATATGGGTATTTAGTGCTGTGCAACAGAAATGGAGAGAATTCTGGTACAGGTCAACTTCAAGCATTGCTCATTTGTTCCTTATTCCTTAGAAGATGTCCAAAGACATACTAAAATCCTTAAAATGCAAGCTACTAACAATGGTACATTAAAGCATGGAAGGGAAAAAATATTTAAAAAAATTCAAAGAGAAACAGATCCAACATCATATGTAGAGACTTGAATACTCATCCATCAGTCATCGACAGGTCTAGAAGACAGAAAAGAAGTAAGCCTTATTAGTTAACCTATGACCTTCTTGGAGTGACAGGTGGGTAGAAGAACACAGGAGCTTGGCGGGGGTATCTTATCATTTAACTCTCCTGCAACGTTTAAGACAGTGAGAAGGCCGGGCGGTGGTGGCGCACGCCTTTAATCCCAGCACTCGGGAGGCAGAGGCAGGCGGATCTCTGTGAGTTCGAGGCCAGCCTGGTCTACAAGAGCTAGTGCCAGGACAGGCTCTAAAGCTACAGAGAAACCCTGTCTCGAAAAACAAAACAAAACAAAACAAAACAAAAAAGACAGTGAGAAGGAAAGCACTTCATCATAAAACCCATCTGTGGCAGGAACAAAGATGATGTCACACCAACAGAGAACATGGCAAAGATTTTCACTCTTCCTCTTTTCTGTTCAACATGATACTTGAAACATTCACTAGCATAGCTTCACAAGAAAAAGAAATCGAAGAAATCCAAGCCAGTGTGAATGCAAAAGGGAACAAAGGCTAATTTTATAAGACTGTGAAAATAAATCAGAGCTAACTTACGGAGATTTGTTATGGCCTGGACTACACTTCAAAAAATTCTCATTTGAAACCTGAGTGTGCAGTAACTCAAACTGTGACCTATTTAGACAGAAGTAATGTGGTTAAAACAAGGGATTGTAGAGGGTCTTAATGCAATATGACTAGCAATTATGAGAGAATGATTATGACACAGACATATAGATGGAAGACCACATGAAGACATGGGGACAGCCATCTGCATACAAGGCATTTAGGAGAAGTTGGCCCAGTAGGTGGTCCTTGGTTGGACTTGCAGGCTACAAGGTTGTGAGAAAGACAGTTCATGGTTTATACCTCCTAATCTGGTATTTTGTTTTCCTAGAACAGTGTGAATTTTGGTCATGAGAAGTATGCTTCTGCTGTAATAACTATTCTTAAAACATGAAAAAAGAAACCAAAATCATAAAGAAGCAAATCTGTGTTTGTTTTTAGATAATATGAGTGTGGTGATATTTTGTTTGTGCTTTAACAAATAAAGCATGCCTGAAGATCAGAGTTCAGAACTAGCCACTAGTTAGCCATAGAGTCCAGGCAGTGGTGGCACACACCTTTAGTCCCAGCACTTCAGAGGCACAGGCAGATGAATCTCTGTGAGTTCAAAGATGCCCTGGGCTACACAAGATCTATCAATTCTAATAGAAAGTCAGAGCCAGATGGTGGTGGCTCACACCTTTAATCCCAGTTCTTGGGAGTCACATGCCTTTAATTCCAGCACTAGGGAGGTGGAGTCAGGAAGGGATATGACTGGGTGGAGAGAGGAATATAAGGTGGGAAGAGACAGGAGCTCAGTGCATTCAGTCTGAGGTTTCTTAGAGACCCCATTCAGTCTGAGGACAGGATACCCCATTCAGTCTAAGAATTCATAGAGGTAAGAACTAGTGGCTGGCTGCTCTGCTTCTCTGATCTTTCAGCTTTCATCCCTTAATATCTGACTCTGGGTTTTTATTATTAAGGCCAATTAGAAATCACGCTATATATGGCTTTATACAGAAAAAATTTAAAAACTCCACCAGAAAACTTAGAACTAATCAGTGAAGTTTCATGCTGCAACATCTACATACAAAATTGGAAGGGTTTCAATGCACTATTGATAAACTTCACAAAGAAGAGATCAAGAAAAGAATCCTATTTACAGTTTCATGAAACCCCTTGGGAATGAAGTTAATCAGAGACATGAAATATAAATACAGAACTCTAAAACCTTGGATAAGACACAAATAAATCTAAATATATTCTGTGTTTATGGATTAGAATAATTAACGTTCACAAAATGCCCATAAACCAGACTGTAGGCTAAATGTAATCTATATAAAATTTTCAATGACATTTTTCACAGAACTAGAAAAACAGCAATCCTAAAATTCATGCAAAACCACAAAAGACCTCAAACAGCCAAGAAATTTAGAGCAAGGAAAGAGAGGAGGACATCAAACTTTGTGATTTCGAATTCCTTAGTAGAACTCTGGGTAAGAATACAGTTTAGAAGTCGCATGGCATGGATATAATGACCAAATGAATGGAATGAAGAACCCAAGTGAACTCCTACACACAGGCTGACCTAGTTAGCGACAGAGGTGTCAAGAACATACAACAGGAAATGACACTAGCGCAGCTGGACATTCTCTTCCCTTGCAAAATGAGAAAAGTGTGTCCTGGTCTCATGGAACACACAAAAGTCAAGGAAAACCTGATCGGTGTGTTAAACATTAACTCTTAAAATTACAAAACACCTAACAAAACAGAAGGAAAATCTTCTGTCCATACATTGGTTTTGGCAGTGATTTTTATTTTTCTGCTCTGAAGTAAAACGTTCAGGGAGAGAAAAGCAAGGAGGTAGAGCTATAGCAAAGGAAACTATCAGAGAAATGAAAATTTAACCTACAGTTTGGAAAACACATTTGTGAAGCATAATAAACAAGAGATTACTGTCAGTAATATATAAAGAATTTATAACTTCTTCCTTACCAATTCAAATCCCTTTGATCCCTTTATGTTGTCTTATTGCTATTGCTAGAACTTCAAGCACTATATTGAAGAGGTATGGAGAGAGTGGACAGCCTTGTCATGTTCCTGGTTTTAGTGGGATGGCTTTGAGTTTCTCTCCATTTAATTTGATGTTAGCTGTCAGCTTGCTATAAATAGCTTTAATTATAGTTATGTATGACCCTTGTATCCCTAATCTCTCTAAGACCTTTATCATAAAGGGATGTTGAATTTTGTCAAATGCTTTTTCAGCATCTAATGAAATGATCATATGGTTTTTTTTCTTTCAGTTTATTTATATGATGGATT
>NW_004949101.1:665609-667624 GCF_000317375.1 Microtus ochrogaster | reverse complement strand
TTTTTTCAACAACTAAAAAAAATAAACAAAAAATAAAGAAAAAATTTATAAGACTGAAGAGTAGACTCTCACACAATTGAAACATGGTTAAAGAACTCTGAATCTATTTTTTTTTTCTGCTAGAGGACGGTATAAATGGTCACTGAGTTGTAAAAAGATGTTTAATGTAATCATTCAAGAAGTACAAATCAAAACCACAAGGAGATACCACATCACACTTCTTAGGAGGGTTATCATTACAGAGTCAAAGAGTAACAGATGTTGGCAGGGATGCTGAGGAAAGGGATCGACCCCCCCCTCCACACACACACACACACTTCAGTGGAAATGTAACATAGTTCATCCATTATGGAGATCAGTTCAGTTATTCCTCAGAAAATTAAAAACAGAACTTTCATCTCATCCAGCAACCCCACATCTGGTTATATACTTAAGGAAGCAAAGTCAGTATGTCAGGAATTAATGCACTCTCCCATTCATTAAGGCATTGTTTATAGAGGTCAGGATGTGCCCATCAGCAGAAGAGAACATAAAGGTAATGCAGTGTAGGAGTGTGTGTGTGTGTGTGTGTGTGTGTGTGTGTGTGTGTGTGTGTAGGAGTGTATGTGCATGCATACACATGTTCAAGAGGTGTTGGTAAGTTTTTTAATAGATGAAAATTGTGTCTCTTAGGGCACCATGAATGAACTTGGAGGACATGCTATAGGTAAAACAAAGGAGACTCAGGAAAGCTAATAGGATATGTTCTCCCTTGTATGTAGAGCCTTGAACAAAGAGGAAGCATTTAGAAAAATGACTACAATAGTGGTCACCAGGAATTGAGGGTGAAGAAAAATAGGAGATATAGTCAAAGAATACAAGACAAACACATACCGGATTCCTAATGTGCAGGGTTATGATTATAAATAATAATTTCACCATTTTCTAATGAGGTAAATTTTAAATGTACCTAGCTGCTTCCCTCCCCAGCTCCCTCCCTGGCTATGTCAAGTATGTTGTCCATGAATACATTAGCCCAACTACAAATCACCTTGCAATGCATATGTGAATCAGATTATAAAACTTTATGCCTCAAATTTATCATATTTTATCTGATTATCATACCATGGTAAAGTTGGAGGATGTGGGTGAGAACGGAGAGAAAATATTAAGATTCTCTCCAAGAATAGGGATTAGCCTGAATGCACTCTAAGCTGGTGGCCTAAAGATCTTTGAAGTGACAGTGGCATTACTCTTATGTCTTCACAGTTTAATAATCTTAGCAGGGTTTGGGGTGTGAGGATTTTCACAGCACCGATCTGTGTCCTCAGGGTGGGGGAAATAGGAATTGCTGATAGCTGAGAGTGATGAGATCATTTCAGAATCACTCAGATGCCCTTTAAACAGCAATGCGGGCCTGGGCAGTGAATGCTTTTAAAGCTCATAGTAAGTATGGGAATCACTGACACACGGAAAGAAAGACTCAGGGAGATGAAAATCAGGCAGAGGCTTGAGGGAGTGCAGGAACCATCGCGAGGTGACCACATTTGGAAAGTGATAGCATTGAAAAAAACCTTTGACCTTGGCTGGTCTACAGCATGTAGAGACATGGAAATTGGCCAAGTGTTTGACTGTTTTGCCTTTTATAGGACAGTTCTGCATCTCTGTCCTTCAGCATTAACCTATCCTGAGCTCCCATGCTTGGGCCATGGGCACCACTTCTGACATTCCTACTGCTGGTCCAGATGTCACTGTCTCCCTTGACAACCGCATCCATCATCACTCAGGGAGGAGAGGGTGCCTGAAATTCAACGAAGAAACACATCTTTCAAATATTTTATTTTTTAAAAAAAAACAAAATGGTTTTTTGAGAAGACATACTGCCTTCATGGGATCTCAGCAACTTGGGCTAAGTATAGAGGGATTTCTAAAAGGAAGGTAAGAATGTGTTGGTAGCGCCTTTAAAATTGGGCATGTGCTAGCACTACTTTCAGACACAAAACCATGCACCGTTATCCCTTAGTATCCATGGGGAA
>NW_004949101.1:659085-664894 GCF_000317375.1 Microtus ochrogaster | reverse complement strand
GTAGCGCCTTTAAAATTGGGCATGTGCTAGCACTACTTTCAGACACAAAACCATGCACCGTTATCCCTTAGTATCCATGGGGAATTGATTCTGGGTGAAGTAGAGAGGGCATGAAATAAAACACAAGGCTCTCAGGTCCAACCCCCAACTTTAGTTGGGGGAGGGGTTCTTAATAAGCTTGTGACAAGCTGTGCAGACATCACAAGAGGCACCTCCAGAGTCACGCTGGCTTGGGCACAAAGGGTCAGCGCTGAATACAGACAGAATCAGGACTAGAAAATTCTGAGTAAGGATCTGCCTTTGGCCTCTGTGTCATCTGGCTTGTGTCAATACACACCTTATGCCTATTATGCACAGTAAAAGACTGGATGTCCCTGTGGTAGGAAATGATGTCATTCTGTGTTATATTAAATGCTAAATAGTCTTAGGTGACCAAAATTAAGTAACTGGCTTCACCGCACAGCCTTCTGATTACTGACAGGAGTGGGAAAGCTATTATTCATGTTGTAAGGAATCTTTCAATAAACAAAACAAGGTACAATCTAGATGGAGAGCTTCTTTGTCCCCAGGGTCGGGGGATGCAGTAACGTAGAGGAATGAGATTCAGTGTTGGGGAAGCACATGAGTGAATTTTGTAAGCAGAACGTGTCCTGTCTTTTCCATCCTGATCGCAGACTGAAAACTAGGTTTTATGTGCCTTACAGAGCCAGAGCCATCTGTATTTCTCTGCTAGAGAGTGCTGTGTCCCTCCCAAGTCTTTATTCAAGAGAAGTGGCAGGGATCTCATTAGACCCAACGAAGGGAATATCAAAGGCTTAAATGTGGTCAGCAGAATACATCGGAGGGAAGTCACTCCAGTGAGAACATGGCTCTCGCCTGCCCACCTAGTCCTCTCCTGTTCCCCTAGCAATCCCTCAAGGTCAGTTGGCAACCAAAGCCAGGAAGCAACAGGGAACCAGTGAACCCTTTCAAGTCAGATGTCCTAAGAGGCATAATTGGGGACAATTTCCATGAGGCTGTGGGGAGTGGATTTCACAACACGTGCCGGAAGCAGATCGTTTCTGTTGTATCCACCAAAACCCAGTTTACCAAAGCCCTTCAAGGCTAGGAAAGGCTGCATCTTCCCAGGATCACTTGGCCTTCTGGCAAGACCCACAGTCGGTGAGAGTTGAAGGATTCACCCGGAAGCCTGAGAAGAGAGGGCTAGAAGGGAGCACACTGTGGGCATGTGGAGCTGTATTCCTGAGCTGCTACCAGAGGAGCTTCCCAGAGCACTGGTCCCCAAAGGTGACCCAAAGGAAAAGGATGTGAGAAACATCCTCTCTGGTGGCATGGAGGAGGCAAGGCAAGGATAAAGGAGATGGAGCTTTCCTGCCTCCATGGGCAATCTTGACCGAAAGGTCAACACAGGTAAGCAATAACTGCTTTGTCAGTTTCTGTCTTTCGATAAAATTCTGGGACATACAGAACAGAGGTCAAAAATTGTATTTTAAGACAAATAAACTCTGATACCCTTTCTTCATGGATAAACTAAAAGATTTTCCTCAATGTACCAACATCATGTTTGAAGGAAGCTTCCTACCAAGAAAGTTGAGCCAGAACAGTAGGCAGGTGACAGATCCGGGTAACAGTTGAAGGAATGAGGGTCCATTGTTCTAATGAATGAGAGAAAGAGAGAGATCTGCTTCTTCATTCAATTCTTCACCCATGACTACTGATCAAGAAAATACTACATGACCATATTTTCTCACATCTTATTCTTCATAAAAGGTCTAAATCCCACCTTCTTTGAGATATTCTACACATTGCAGGGTTGGTGCTTATCATTTAAACTTAGAATGTCCTTTTCAGGCTCATGGTCCTTCTCTACCTAGAAGTATTGTTTTGGAAGACTATGGAACCATTAGGAAGTGGAACCTCATTGGAGGAAGTAGCATGTTCCTTAGGATGAACCTCTGGAAGTTATAATCAATGACTCATTCCTGCAACTCTTTCTGCTTTCTGGGTCACTGTGATATGAGTATCCTCCGCTTCACAGATGTGAGCTCCTTCCCTCTCCCTGCCCCATGCCTTCCCTTCCATGACTGAATGAAACCCCGGGAACCTGTGAGCCCAAACAGGTCCTTCCTCCCTAAAGATGTTTTTGTACAGTATTTTATTCACAGTAACAGAGCAGTACTTAGCCCCAAGCACCCAATTCTCTACCAAGGATCTCCTTTATCTATTCTTCCACAATACTCCCCTCTCTGACATTAGCTATGCATCCTCTGTGAGGGTCACACCTATCAATGAAGTCAACATCAAGCCCAGGAACTCCTGCTGGGCACTGACCAAGCAGGCAGAAACAGGCCCCATAGACCTGAACTGCAGTTTAGGTTGACTGTATCCACTTCTCCTTCATTCATTTCACTTGCTCCTGTTGTACTCTGATCTCCAGTCTTGCAGTAGGAACTTAAAGTCTTCCTGTGGAAATATTAGCCTACCTATGGCTATATTTATTGTAACCCCTGGGATTTCTGAGGAAATGTACATCCATGCTGAATTGCCCCCTATGAATGTGTAACCGTAGTCCCTGCCTTCAACCATTGTTCTAATAAAGACTCTTCCTGGAAGCCTCATGCTTAGGCCTCGGCAAACATCTTTTCTTGAAAAGTGAAGGACCCAGAAGGATGCTGCTGCCAGGACAGAGCCCCCTGTGTCCTTCACAGTTCAGCTTCCTGGCGCCCGTGTGGACTCCAGACAACATGACTATTGTCCTCTTCGAGTCCTACAAAACTTCCGGGCATGAATGGGTCTTGGAAAATGAGATTCTGCCCTGTTTTTGTCTAGTCCTAATAACAGGGCCCTTCCTATGACATTCAGGTGAGGAAAAAACAAGTCAGCCATTCTTTACCTTGGAGAATTGGGAAATAATGAAACTTTAAATAGATCATTGTGAAGCCTGCACTATGGAAAGAAAGTAACTCTATTCCCGATTCTGACATGCACGTTTTCCCCCCACATTCCCCACGTTCCTAAATTGGGATGTATTTCACAGTCAGAGCTTGCTCCATCCCATCGAGACAGACCCAAAGATCTGAGGTTTTTTTGTTTTGTTTTGTTTTTTATATTCTTATACTGTCTGCTTGTCAGGCGGTACCTGCAGTTTTCTCTATTAAGTTAACTTAAAACTCAGATAGGTCCAAAAAGTCACACTTCAAGAGTTTACACTAATGGGTGATACAAATATTCTTGTTAGACAAGATTGTATTCAGTATTTGTTCCAGCTTTCCCATGCTTTGGGCTTGTTTTCTTTAGACGAAATCCAGGTATTTCTCAGCCAACCTTGACCTTTGTACTCTGACATCTTTTACTGAAGATTCTTATTATTTATAAAAAAAAAATCCTTATTCTTCTGCAATGATCTACTTAGCATTTACTTTAAAAGGGGAAAAAAAATCTCTTTGCCACTAACTTCTCCTGTGTCTTACTTCCACATAACAATTGGAAAAGACCAGCTGCCCGTGAATATTTCTGGGACTGCTCTCTTGGAACACTGGACCTCCACAAGGATTTCTCTGTGTTCCGCCCACAGATGGAGCGTTTGGGTGCCTTTTACATGAAAGGACACAAAGCATCTGTACCTTAGCTGAAAATGGGTCTTGCAATGTGCATGCAGTACTCAGTATCCACACCATTTCCTGTGTAAGGCTATTCCTCTATCCCAGCCTTCCCACTGCCCCCCCACGCACCTCGGAGCTGTCCAGTTACTTCATACATACCTTTAAGGAATCATTTATCTTTGGTGAATTAGTCATTTGACACCATACACTTTTTGTTGACGAATTTGAAATTCTCTGTGTTTATCACTGTGTTGAACACTATCAAGATATTGCAAAATATCAAAAGCCAACAGAGTCCAGCTCTGCTGACTTCCTCCCAGGCTTCAGTTAGGTTGCCTCAGAGCAGCAAAATGGACTTAGAAAATATCTAGTCTGAGAGGTTATGGAATGAAGTCGCATGCTTGCAGTTCCAGTCATAACTTTGTCGCTCTGCATTCATTTGAATTTTCTTGTTCTAATTATCTATAATTTCTTAGCTCTAATTCTGTCTCAGTTCTAATTCCAATTTCAGTTCTCTGTAACAAATCTTAATTCCAATTCATTCATTCTTGTTCTAATTACTCTACATTCTTACATTCTTTCTTCTTCTTCTCCTTCTTCTTCTTCTTCGTCTTCTTCTCCTCCTTCTTCATTTTTCTACTTTCTTCATCCTTCTACAATCTTTACTCTTACAATCTTATCTCTTCTGCCATTACAAATTCCCAAACATTTTTGTGTGTGTATATATATATATATATATATACAAAATATAAATGTATTTATGTATATATACAAAGGCAAAAAAAACCTCCAAGGCAAAGAAAAGACTTGGTCATCTTCATTGGTGACTGACAACAGCTGCAGGTTGTACAATTCAGCTTATCTCTTAAAGGGGCAACTACAAAGGTTACAAAGGGAAAAAACTAAACCAGTGAGAGATCTAAGGAGGAGGCAAAGCATATGTGTACTGTTTTACATTTCTCAAGTGTTATTAATAATATCTGGACATGGTTGGTCAGTTAGGTACTATAGGTCTCTTTTAGGGCTATGATATAACAAGGACAGACACCTGCAATACCACCTTAATTCATCATAAATCTTTAAGGGATTAGATCTAGCAAGGCCAGACACCTGCAATTCCACTTTGTGAAAGTCCCTGCTGTGGTCACCCCACAGGACTTCCATCTGACCTAATCATCCTATCAGGGAGTTATAGAAAACAGGCTTCTAAGTTGTTTTTTTTTTTAAATTACAGTGTGGGACAAAAGGTTTGACTGTCTTATTTTATTTGCCAGAATTATACAGTTCGGGGAAAAAGTCATCCTACTAACAGAACACAAGAAAATTGTGCCCAACATATGAGGAACACACTGCAGGGGAGCATGTTATCACACAAGAGAATCTGCAGTTAGAGACAGATAGCCATTCAAAACACAGTATTTTTTTTCATGGACTGAGCCTATGATAGTCTGTCTTCCATCAGCTGTGTAAATCTCTGGTGGGTTGGCCTTTTAGAGGCCAGCTGATCTACTTGCATAAGCTTGCAGATCCCATGAATAAAATTCATTATAAAAACATTTTTGTCTGTCTCGATTTCCAGCTGAAAGAAGTTCCCATCTTCTAGGTCATTCATCTATTCTCTAGGACAGGCTACATGTTCAGTTCACCGATGTGGGAGTTCTCAGTGCCAAAATGCAGTCACCCATGACAGACACTGGCAAGACGGAGTCAAGAAGACATGAGAGGACTGCCCCCGTGCTCAGCTGCCCTGCGAACATTAGCAAAAGCCTCTTCCAATCGTAACTGTGGTCTCCAACATTGCCTTGCTACACCTCAGCTATACAGTCACAGCTGTTTCTGGGTAGACGTCAACAGCCAGTTCCATGTATCAGCTAGTTCCACCTTTGCAATGAGCTTCTGTGACCAGCTTATTATACTTCTCCCTTTGGCCTTTGCAAACATTCCCCTGCAGTAGGGCTGGAGATACGGCTCAGCTAGTAAAGTGCTTGCAATAAAAGCATGAAGACCAGACTCCAGATTCTCAGCATCCAAGTTAAAAGAAAGAAAGAAAGAAAGAAAGAAAGAAAGGAAGGAAGAAAGAAGAAAGAAAGAAAGAAAGAAAGAAAGAAAGAAAGAAAGAAAGAAAGAAAGGAAGGAAGGAAGGAAGGAAGGAAGGAAGGAAGGAAGAAAGAAAGAAAGAAAGAAAGAAAGAAAGAAAGAAAGAAAGA
>NW_004949101.1:657124-658985 GCF_000317375.1 Microtus ochrogaster | reverse complement strand
GAAAATGGAGACAAGCAAACCCTTGGAACTCATTGGCCAGATTGTTTAGCCAAATTGGTGACCTCCCGGTTCAGTGAGTAACCTCATCTCAAAAATGAGGTAGGAATTGAGGAAATTGTCAGATATTTATCTACCTCTGCCTTCCACATACATGTGCACACATGTAGACATAACAACAAACATGTGCACATATATATGTACATACATACAGCACACACTTTCCTCTGTAGTAACCCCAGAGAAGCCTATGATCATCACAATTCCCCAAGTCTGTAAATTCTACCCATTCCCAAATAAACTCTATCTACAGAATTCTGTTTGTTATTTAGGTTGACCAAAAGCAAAGGGAGAGAGCACACGGTTGTCTGAATGCCATTTGGCGTCTTGTCCTTCATTAAGCAAGGTCTCTTTTTACTTATTCCCAAGTTGCTCCTTCAGAGAACTGCCCTTGGCCAATGGTTTCCTTTTCTCTTAAAATACCCACAGGTTGTATAGTTCATGAGCTTCAGAAACAATCATACTGCACGATAGTCCCTTCCCCAAGATGGCAAGCCCTGTGATACTTTAGTCTTTCTGATCTTTGGTATGTTTTCCACAGCTACGGCCATTGGACAGCACATTCCACCTCCTCTAGTCCTTGAACTCAGACTTGCCGCCAGTAGTTTTCCTGGCCAAGTTTCTTCCTCAGACACAGGCTACCACACATGCTGTGTCCCCAGAGTTCTGCCAGTTATTTGCATTGTTATCCAACAATGACATCCAAGCAGGGATAATGGCTGACAGTCGTCTGGGTCTGAGAAGTGAAAACAGATTCTCCCCATCCCGTTTCCAGGTGCAAACTAGTACACCACTTTCCGGCTGTTTTCCATTCATCCAGGCTTGCCAGAACTTCCTGGAACTTGGCGTATGAAAAATGGACAGTGTTTTACAAGTGGCTTCCACGAAACTATTTATAAAAACTCTGGGTAGCCCTAGGCAGCAAGACGCAAGCTGTCACAGCTGTGGGCAAGCTGGCTCCAGCATGGTTGTCACACTCTCTGGCCTGTGATGACCTTGTAAGGCTCCCAAACCTTTGGGGAAACTAACCCAGAGAGGCAAACAGTAATGCCAAGTGAAGCGAGAGTCCTCTCCCAGGAGAAAGCCCAATTCCTACCCACAGAGAGCACCACTCATGTCTCTTACTCTCCACTAGACCAAGGAAAAGAAACCATAGCAAAGAATGCACCCAGGGAACTTCCAAGTTTAGAAATGAACACTGGTTTTCAGCAGGGACAAATCAAGAATCTTCGAGGACTGCTTTGTTAACCAGCAGCCTGAGTGTCAGAGGCCCTTCTTACTGAGCCGGACTCTGCAGGGCTTCTACATCTGAAGCTACTCAGGGCACACTACCGCTCTTCTGCCAATAACTGAACTTTTTACTAGTGCACAGCTATTACTCTTGCTGAGACTTTCCACCCTTGCATCTGTGATAGGCTTCTGAGTTCGCCTTCTGACTTACTTTGCAAAAGCTCCCTCATACCCTGACGGGGGCTTTTAGTTACTGCTGGAGGAAGATGAGCCCATGTGGATAATTCCTTTCCTGTGTGGGGTCGCCTCTCCTCCTCATATCCCTGTTGAGCTGGTGAGCTCACATCCGCAAAGCCTCTCATACCCACTCTCCTGGATGCGCTGCCTGAGCAATTGATTTCAGACTTCAAAACGCACATGGAGAGTCATGCAGTGTAGACCATCTTTGGTGTTTGAATTTCTTTTTCTAATGTGGGGGAAATCATTATAAGCTCTGAAATCTGCCTTTGATTTTATTTTCTCTCTCTCTCTCTCTCTCTCTCTCTCTCTCTCTCTCTCTCTCTCTCTCTCTCTC
>NW_004949101.1:645893-655488 GCF_000317375.1 Microtus ochrogaster | reverse complement strand
CCTTGGCTTCTCAGCAACCCTCATTGTCCGCCTTATTCAGACTCTCTGAATCTGGGTTAAATGTTAATCTGGAAACGTTCTAGCAAAGCACATGATTCCTTCACCTTTTAGTTTTTGTCTCAACCCCACCAGGACATACTAAGGAAAATAAATATGAAAAATAACCAGTGAGGAGGGGGAGGTCGATACTTTCTTTTGCTTTGCCATTTAAATTATTAACAAGTCAGATTTCAACATGGAGGAAAGTTTAGATATCTCTCTCTCTCTCTCTCTCTCTCTCTCTCTCTCTCTCTCTCTCTCTCGGCCAGTTTCTCATCTCTGAAAGACAAGCACCTCAAAAATCTGAGCAAGTTCCATGTGGATGTATTGAGAGTGTAGAGGGAGGTGAAGAGGAGGAGGAGGAAGAAGAGCAAGGACCCCACTTTTTAATACTATGCTAGCTTATAGCAGCTTCCTTTACCTGCTGCAGAGGTGGAGATGGCACGCAGTGGCAGTGTGGGCTCAGCAGATGAGAGGCCCTTTCCTGACACCAACCCAGTGATGCCGGGACAAGGGTGTCTAACCAATAGCACCAATTCTGAAGGGATACATGGCTGACACAAGTGAATGGCCGGCACCAATGGGTGCCTGGTTCAGGACGTGTGATGGAATATTTACTTTTAGAAGAAAAAAAAATCTGTGACAGTGATAAGGACATTCTATGCGTGAACATTTCGACTGTGGAGCTGTTTTCTTTCTCCATGCCTCTCCTTCAGTGTTTTCACCTCCTTCCAGTCTTAAATTGGAGGGAATGTCTTCCTGTTTCTCCAATTTTCTTGATAAACAACATGCTGTAAAGGAAAACATACCAAATATCCTTGGTAACAAGAACCCAGCTGAAGTAAATTGGATTCTTCCCTAACGATCCAGAGATGCTCCCAATTAAGAACTGCAACTCTGCCTGCAGATTGCAGAAATATTGGGTCATTTCAACGGATGACTCAGGCTGCCGATTTTTTACTTCTGGATGACAGTTCATTAAAAATCATAGACAACATACTGTCTCAATTTGAATCTTTTAAAATATTATACATCTGTTATCCTTTTTAAGGCATCCTTTTCTCTAATTTTTCATATCCACCCTCAGTGAAAGGACTTATTTCATAATTGCAGTAAAGCATAATATCATTAGTTTATCTCCCCCAAAGGCAACGGGGGCAAAGAAACCTGGTAAGTAACCCGCACCAGGGAAGGCTGGTTCCTTCTCGTATCCATCATGGTGATGAAGAGCTTCTTTGACCCTAAAATAATTAGCCATACATAGGATCACTGACTTGACTAAATTAGTGGGACCCATAAAATCAGTTCTTCTCAACTTCTAATTCTTTGGCTAGAGCCAGCTCTCCTCATCATCTCCACAGCTCAAGTTCTAGAGTTTCAAGTGTCTTTACACATGCTTCCTCTCAGCTCTGAAAGTGATAGAGATTATCAGCCCAGTGCTCAGTCATTTGTGAAGTATGCAAAGACAACCAAATAGCACTTAGAACATCACTATTCTATTCTGTTAATGAAGAAAGTCTTATTTATATTGACTTTGAAGTAGACCCTAGGACAAGTGATGCCAAGAATCCTTGGAGGTGAAGGGTGGACCAGTGCTACAGGGAAGAGAATTTATAGTATGTGTTTATGAGCAGGCTGTTTCTGGGGACAGCTGGGACTCCGCTCTAATGAGGATCTCTGGGAAAGTGTGTAGAGCATGCTTCCATGGGTCATCTGATGTCTGAAGACGGAGTCTTGTTTGGTAGACCTTGGCTATTTCCAGTTGAGAGTGGCTCCTCGGGTACTGGCTTCCCAGCATGTCTAGTCTGATTGACACCTGAGCACAGCTGTGGAAGCCACATACCAGAGCAAGCACTCAGACATAACTCCAGGTGTAGTGAGCCGGACAGGATCGCCATTACAAGATGGCGCCACATCCTGTCTTGTTGGTTATAAACAACCCCATATTTGGCTATGCCTTTGAGAGCTGTGTGTCCCCCGCTTCCTGCATGCGCAGTGGATAAGGGTCCCTGGGCCTATCTCAATGCAGTCTGGTGTCAGCTGATGGTAGCAGCCAATCACAGGGCGACCCGTGTGCCAATTCCCTATATAAGCAGCCGCCATAGTGCCCCCGGGTCTCTTGCCTCTCTGGTCTCTCTAGCCTCTCTCTCTCCTGCTCTCTCGTTTCCTGCCCCCCTTTGCTTCATGCTCTCCCTCTCGCTTCTCCCCCCTTCGCTTCATGTTCTCTCTCAACCAAGTGCACTCGAGTAAAGCATGATCTGAGAAGAATCCTTGTGTGGTGGTGTTTCTTCCTCGCAGGTCGAGAAGCCCGCCGCATCCAGGTGCCTGCACAGGGAAGCAGTGTGGGTAAATGAGAAGGTGACTGCCAGCTGGGGAATCTCACACCGAAGGAGCACTGGAATCTTCTGTGGTTTTCACGAGCACATAGCCTGCAGGCTTCTCCTCCACTAGGTCTGAGAAAGGGCCAGGAATGTCATCCTGACCCAAATTCCCAGCTGATACTGAATACTACTGATCCAGGACCTAATCTCATTCTGAGAACCACTCACTGTCATGGTAGATCAAAGTGGGCTTCAGTAGTGTTTGCTACGGAGAGACTGCTAGAAAAACCTTCAGACCCTGTTGGCTGTCTGACTGTGGAGAGCCAGTGAGTTTAGAGATGAGAGATGAGGTGCTGAGCACAAGAAGGAAGTTTGAGGAAGGAAGAAAGCAGATGTGGAGTCTCCCTGCTTTCTGCTCTTAAGAGGATATGATCCCTTGGTAGAGAAGATGCAGACTGGAGAAAGCCATTCCAAGGTTTAAATCATGTGGGTACAGTAGAGATGCTGGGCTGGGCTGATGGGTCGAGGTAGTGGGGAGAGATGGTAGCTGGAGGTAGTGGGTGGAAATGGTGGAGAAACAATTATCTCAAGCGTGGCACTACTGCAGACATGTCTAGATTTTGGTAAAAGTCTCTCAAGTTCTGTGGTAGACTTAGTCGTGTGTGATCACTTATTTGTTCATGGTAGAGTACAAGAGCATCTTTAATATTGTCTGTCTCTGCAGGAAAGATAATTGCTTACGCTCCATTCCTCTTCTTCTCCTCTCACTTGCGCCGCCTGAAGGAGGCCTGGGCTTGATATGTAATAGCCACCGCCACTACTCTCAATGACAATGGCATGACTCCTGAAAACTGTCACGGCCACCCTCGACCCGCAAGGAATGACGCGACCACTGGAGCTCTTCTTGTAGCAGTTTTCAGGACTTTATTCACAGCAATCTATCTCCTTCTCCTTCTTCTCTTTCTCTCTCTCTCTCTCTCCTGTCTCCCCGGGCAAAACCTCTCCCAGCCCTTAAGTAGGCATGGGCTGCCAACCCCGAACTGCCAGGTGGGCACTGCCCATAGGTTCACACATATGCAGGCAGCTGATAATCATTGCGTGATCATAGCCTAGGTCAGGCCTTAGCCATCTCAGGAGTTGATTATACATCTCTATCAGGTGTGACACCACGCAGCTGGCTACAGAAAACACCTGGGTGAACTACTGCCTTGATGCCAGGCCCAGGGCTCTGTACTGGAAGATAGATCCCAGATGCAGGGCAGTAAATGTGGAGTCTGCTGAGTTCTTGGGAGCCATAGACTTATTATCCCCTGTGCCTCACAGAGCTCTACCATGGTGAGAGAAACTCCTTGGCTCAGATACAACACTGTCCACCATAGTCCAGAGTAAGCCGCTTCCTGTACTGACTGCCTCAGCTTCTGATGTGTGAAACAGCGCTAGGAAGTTTGTGGAAGTTCAGAAGAAGTCTCTACATCTAGCATTGTGTACCTGTTTTTCATTTGCATTGGAAAGGACAAAGGTGGTGAATATTTCTACCGGGAAGCATGGCTGCCCAGAGCCTCCCTGTGGAAGGAATGAAAGGCTCTGCTTCTGGACTCTAGAACTCTTAAACCCATTCCTGGCACTTGTCAATATCATGGTTGGGCAAGGAGAAATATCTCTATTTTGATGTTTAAAATTATCCATTATTTTAATCAAGAAAATAATTGCAGGCATTGACACGTTGTTAGTCATCATGTACTTGGCTCATTTCTCATGTGATGTTGATGAACAGGTGTGTAAGGAGATGTGTGCTAAAGACTGCAGGCCTACACCAGTGCCAGGAGTGCATTTTTCCATGATAAGTGTTTAGCTTTCCTCTCAGCAATATGCCCTTTAACTGCTGTTCATAACCTGCAGCCATGGCATGTTAATGGCACAGAGTTTGAAGAGGATACATTCCCCTTTTTCACGAAAACATTGAGAAAACCGAAGAAGTATTTTGGTGTTGGGGTTCTCACAGGTTTTGGAAGACACTCGGCAAATCAGCAGGAGTTATAACAGAAACCAGATCCCAAGATCTAGCATTTTCCAGCCGAAAAAAAAAATCTGTTAAGTCCAGCTGGGTGTGGAAGCTTTTGTCTCTAATCCCAGCAAATAGGAGGGGAGGGTTATGAATTCAAGATTTTCCTGAGCAGAAGAGAGAAAACCTGCTGATAATTAAACAAACATATTTAAAATCGACCTTTGAGCTTTGCCTCTTTTTCCTCCCCTAAGGCGATCATTCCGGTCTTCCATCTTGTCTTTCATGAATTCTGTCACACCCACTGCAGTTCTGTCCCTCTGCTGTCACTTTCCAAGACCCACTAATTCCCTGACTTCAGTCGCCACTCAGCTAGTATTTGCTTCAACCTTTCTATGCTCCTCTTTCAGACTAAACCCCTCCAAACAGGATTCTATACCCTCTTGTCAAAGCCAGTGCGTCATCCGTTTAGAGGTGGACACTCCCAAGGGACCCTGATAAATACTGTTACAAGAGTGGACCTTAAATGTGTCTTCCCTCACCTTGTCCTTTCTCCTTCCATGCTTGCTGACTGAAGCCAGTTGAATGAACCTGCCGAGGCTGTCTGTGGTTCATAAAGGTGTAACATTACCTCTCAAGCCAGGCGGGGAGTGCCACCTGATTCGTGCGGCAGAGAGCCACTGTCAAACACATACATACGGAATATAAGAAATGTTTCCTTGCCCTTCGACTGAAGAGCTCCCCGGCCCCAGGCTTCTCTGTTCCCCAGGGTGGTAACCTTCCAGACAATGCAGTCTACACTCAATCATCTTCTGCTCTCATGCTCCACTTCCCTCCTGGTCCTTCCTGGAGCTGCCTTCCAAATAAATTGTGTGTGGCTGAGCATTGATTCCAGAATCTGCTTCTGTGGAAAGCTAATTTAAGAAGAAAGAAAGCAGAAGGGCCTGACAGCCCAGACCAAGATCTGCAGATACTCTCCCAGAAAAGAAGTATTATAATAAAAACCCTAAAGGGAAGAGGGAACCAGTCCCCTGCATCAACGGAAGCACCTCTGGATCACTTGACTATTACCTCAAACCCTGTGCCTTTTGGTTTTCTGCTTATTCATATGTAGAAGTAGTTGGTCAAATTGGGTTGAATATCTTTAGCAGCAAGCCCTGATTTGAGGAACTACAGTTTCCCTACAGTCTTGTAAGTTCATTGTTTTTCCCAATGTTGTAATACAGTTATCACAGTTCTGGGTGTTAGGAGGCCACAGAACCAAGAAGAGCCCTCGGAGATGGCTTTGCTCACCACATTACTAACTTTCCCCTTTGCTCTGATCAAATACCTGGCAAGAAGCAACTTAACAGGAGAAAGGCTTGTTTTCGCTCATGGCTTGTGGAGGGGAGGGCATGGCAAATGGGGCCAGTTCTTGTCCTTAGCAACGGGAGACTGCTTGCTCACATCTCACTGGATCAGGATGCAGAAAAGGTAGTTGTCTTTCAACTGACTTTCCCCCTCTCTCCTATCTTCTCTCTCCTTAGTCTGCCCAGAAGCCAGTGGGATTATGCCACCCACATTCATGGTGATTCTCCCCCTCTTGGTCAGACTGCTCTGGAAAAAAAACCCAAAACCTGAGGAACATAAGTTATGTGTATGTCCTAAGTGTCCCTTTCTTTTAAAAAAAATTCATTTTATTTAAAAATCTGGCATGTGTGTGTTTGTGTGTGAAGATATGTGCACACAAGTGCAGGTTCTCCAGGAAGCTAGAGATGTCAGAGTCCTTACAGTTGGAGACACAGGTGGTTGTGAGCTACCTGACGTGGGTGCTTGAAACTGAATTCACGTCTGTGCTGAATCATTTCTTTCCCCTCCCCCTGCAGATATTTCTTAATTTAATCAGCTCGACCACCCAAGTTTCCCATCCCATAACCTTATCCTAAATATCTTCTGTTTTCTTGACTATAGCATTCACATTTCTTGGTTTTTGTTTCCTCAACAAAACTTCAGTTCCTTCCTTACCAAATTATTTAACAACCTTCAGAACCTTCCTAGATCCCCATGCTTTGCTCATCCTGGAGTGTCCGTCCTGCTCAGAAAACTGCCTTACCTTCTAAGACTTCAGTGTCCTGGTGACCAGTTGGTGATATTCCAGCTTCAGCATCACCTGAAAGCTCCTAAGTATGAATGAGCATTTTAAACACAGCTCTGGGTTATTCACATGCATGCTAAAGATTAATGAGTGTAAATTAGGACATCTGATACTCTCTTCCTCTTTAGCTGGTACCTGTCTCCCTGATCTGTCTTCTTCTCCCTGCTACTTACTGATGTGAGATCTTGAGGAGAAGAGAATGTATCACATTCATTTTATGTCCTCAGAGTCTAGCGCAAGGCTTGCTTTATCTCATCCCATGAATGGGTGCTAAGCAGCTGTGTGGTCAGCCATATACAAGGTGATGAGGACAGGATGTCACTGAGGATATATGGTACCCATTGACAGTTTGGCCATAGAGATTTCCCTCATCCTATAGAAAGAAAGACTGGATCATCTCCACAAGGCAGGAGTGTCAAACGTTGGAACCCAGAGGAATAGATAAGCTTTTTGACCCAGGACTCCAAAGACACTCTGTCTGTTCAGTATTGTAGGTCACACATGTAGATATGGCAGAGAGAGGAGAAAAGTGTGAGTGACTTTGTTACTTGGTCATCAGAGCTGGAATATAACCTTAGTAGGGATCAAAGAGTTACAGGCACAAAGTATCAGCTATTGGCGTCTTTTTCTAAAGACCCTCATTCCATGACTCTTTCTGCATCCTTTCTTTATATGCTACCACATTTGGGACACTCAGCACACCCAGAAACAGTTCATCTCATCTTCAGCTCTCTCTGCTACGTAGGCTTCTCAGATTGCATTGGCAAGTCTCCCCATGCCTATTTCTTGCCTCCTAAAGGGTCTTGATGCCTTTAGGAGACTCCAGTCCATGATACTGCCCACCATCCAGTTAAGTCTCAAATGTATAAATATCAGAAGGGTTATTTATCCAGAAGTTAATTCTGGGGCAACTGAAGCTTTATTTTGTTCAGCACCTCTGAAAGATGTGGGATGGGTCTGTCTTATATAAAGGAAGATGGAGTATCCATTAAACACCATCCATCACTGGCCATGGATGGTGGTTAGGAAGGTACAGTTTTTCTCTGGTGCTCTGGAGTACTATGTAGACAAGGCACATGTATTTCCATAGTCAGAATAGGTACACAGCAAGCCACTTTGGCTTATAAAAATGATTTCTCAGAGGGCATGTGCATGGTTCCAGCAACATCTTCAGCAGGGAAAAGATGTGCACACAGCTGTGCTTGTCAGCATAAAAACCTCAGCCACTGTAAAGCAGAAGCAGGAGGGAGATGGGTTTGACAGAGCCACTTGGAAGGAAAGACATTGACTGTCCTATCATCGTCAACAACAGTGTAAACACAAGGGTTGTTGTTGTTTTATCAGATGTTGTCAAGACAATGCTCTGGAATGGCCACAGTCAAGAACACTTGGGCCCCACATATAGTAAAACAAGGTAAAAAGAGCCCTTTCTCCCCTCAAGGGGCACTCCAAGCTGCCCTTAGCTTCCAAGCTGTTGGTCACAGCAGACATCAGAGAGAGGCCTGTCATCTCAGACATTAAGGAGAGGCTGCTGCTAACATACCAAGACATGCTTGGAAGATAGAGTTCCTCAGTCAAAATCCTTCTGAGCCATCCTTTGATCCTGGTACCTGACAAGTCACGTACATTCTCGCCTTCTCCTACTGTTTCTGAAGCTGCTACCATGAAGATCAAGCCCAGAGACAAGGATGATACTCTGTATAGGTGTCATGAGAGGGATAGGAAAAGAAATTTCGTTTCTCTTTTCATTCCAGAGCACAGGAATTTCTAGGAATAAATGGTTGCTTCTGGATTTACCTGCAGTGGGGACCAGCTGGATAAGGAATTTCCCCCTATTATCATTTGTCATGCAGAATCCTTCGTTAATGTGACCATTAAGAGTGGGGGCATCTGAATCTCTCCATTCTGTAGTGGCATTTCACTTGTATTTTAAATAAATAAAGCTAGCCTGGGGATCGGTAGAGTAAAAGAGCCACACTGGTCAGCCTTATAGCCAGGCAGTGGTAACATACACTTTTAATCCCAGTGGCCACACTAGTTGCCATAGAAACTGGGTGGTGCATGCCTTTAATCTCAGTGGTGTACACCTTTAATCCCAGAACTAGAGAGGATTATAAAATGGGAGGAAACAGCTCTTAGACACAGTCTCATTCTGAGTTTCCTGGAGGCAGGATTGCCATTCCGGATTGAGGTCGAAGTAAGATGCATTGTCTGGCTGTTTTGCTTTTCTGATCTTCATGTTGAACCCCAATTTCTCTCTCTGAGTTTTTATTAATCATGCTTCACCATCCTTCCCATTTGGGCTTTGCCTTTCAGACTGGGAGGATGTGGCACAGAGAAAAAGAGAAACAGAACTTTGTCCAGCTAGTTATGAGAATGGAGCAGTGAGAAAATTAGGAGAACTGGTGATTTTGACTGTGAGAGATTAAATTAAATTAAATAGTAACTTCTAGAAGAAAGTCTAGAAATATGTCTTAGTCTTTGGTTATTGTCAGCCCCATTCCTTATCCAGTATGCTCTAAGGATCCCCATAAGAGTACACTGAGATCTCTTGGGTGAGACTAGTAAAATGAACCTAGCTAGCCACAATGACATTTTCAAGCTGCAGTAATCACCAATCACTCCTTTCTCTAAGGACCAACTTAACGTCACTGTGAGAACCTCTAATTTGCACGAGCCCTCATCGATCATTTGGAAATAAAAGCTGTTTGCTTGTTATATGCGCCAAAGAATAGATTCCACTGATAAGGGAAATTACAAGATGAATAAGTGCAATTTACTTGTCAAATGGAAATGGCTGTTTTGTTCAGTTTCTCCCTACAAGAAAGCTGTGCCATTAGAACTCTTCTAAGTGGATCAGGCTGGGGCCAGTCTGAAGGCAGCTTGAGGGCTGGTGGGGTCCAACCACTGTCTTGGGCTAGGACTCTATCCTCAAGACAAAGAAGAAAACAAGGGAAAAAAAAATCTTTACTTGTACTCTCTACCTTAATAACAGTTGTGAGTATAGCGCTGCAAAAGATCATGAAAAAAAACAAAACCAACCTAGTTGGGAACATTGGCATGCTGGAATCTGTAGAGACTTAACTGCATTTCTTTTTT
>NW_004949101.1:640878-645479 GCF_000317375.1 Microtus ochrogaster | reverse complement strand
GTGCCAAATACATAAAATATAATATACTATAAACATAGAAATATATAGTGTATTATATATTGCATGCATACACACACACACACACATATATATAAACAATAACACAAAAGGGAAGAGACAATCTAACAAAATAGAGAAAAAAAGAAAAGTAACTCAGGGAAAAATGAAGAAATAGGGGCACATTAGGAGCAGATAAATAGTCTCAAAAGTTAAGCAATAATGTGAAAAATAAAATGTAATGTTTCATCTATGTCTTCAGATGTAATAACTCTAACCATAGTAGGTAGGATGTTAGCCTGTTGAAAGAAAGGCTTGCCTAATGTGATGTGCTTAAGAGGAACAAGAGCAAAGAACAGGTGGTGATGAACCAGGAAAATAATAGACAAAAGAAAAGTTAGATTGCACCTTGGCAGTATCGGACGAGGAAAAGTTACACCAGAAAGTGATGAACTAGGGTGAAGAGCAGCAAACACTAACACAAATGTACTGTGACCATACGGCTGCATCCCTGTCCCAGGTAGCTTTCCCGTTGACATAAGAAACACCATGAACAAAAGCTACATAGGGAGGAAATGCTTATCCCAATCACAGTCCATCACTGAGGGAAGTCTGGCAGGAATAGGAGCAGGCCCCATGGAGGAGTGCTGCTTACTGGCTTGCCCCTTATGTCTTGCTTAATCTGCTTTCTCATACAATCAGATCACTTGTCCACAGATGGCACTGCCTACAGTGGACTGGGCCCTCCCACACCAATCGTTTACCAGGAAGATGCTACACAAACATGCCCACGGGTCAGTATAATGAGGCAGTTTCTCAACTGAGGTTTTCTCTGCCCACATGACTCTAGTTTTTGTCAAACTGACAACGCTAACTGAAATATGTACCAAATAACAGGAAACAAAAGCAACAAAGACTGGTATCTAGAGACTTCAAGAACAAATCTGTGAAATGAGCAGCAGTGTAAAATTGACACTGCTTTCATGGTTAAAAACACCATATAAATTTACCAATTAAGAAGGCAGAACTATAGTTCTGATGCTTGAGCCCCTCTATTCTACTATGGTTATGTAGCTTTTCTTACTGTGCTAACTCCCATCAGGGGTCTTTGGCTGTAGGCAGGCTGCCTTCCTCACCTACAAGAGGAGCAACTGCACACTTAGATACACTGTCTTACACACATGGGAACTCAGGCCAGGAAGACTCTTGTCGATTTCTGTATGATGTGCATCTGTGGGTCTCAAGTGAGAACAGCAAATGCATTCATTCTCGGTGTGCCCCTCAGGACCTACTGTCCCCTAGCATGCATTGTTGATCTCCAATGCTTCAGTTGATTGAGGTGGGGCCTGAGTTCAGGCATCCGAGAAATTCTCAGGCCCATGGTGACATGGGCTGTTGGTCTTGACATCACAAACTTAAGGCATACTTTGGAAATCAGTATGGCGATTTCTCAGAAAATTGGGAATCAATCTACCTCATGACCCAGCATTACCACTCTTGGGCATATAACCAAAAGATGTTCAATCACACCACAAGGATATCTGCTTAACTATGTTCATAGCAGCATTATTTGTAATAGCCAGAACATGGAAATAACCTAGATGTCCTTCAACAGAAGAATAAATTAATAAATGTGGCACATTTACACATTTACTCAGCTGTAAAAAACAATGGCATCATGAAATCTGAAGGCAAATGGATGGATCCTGAATGAGGTAACCCAGACCCTGAAAAACAAACATGGATGCTGGATGTAAAGCAAAGAATAACCAGACTACAAACCACAGCTCCAGAGAAGCTAGGCAATAAGAAGGGCCTTAAGAGGTATGCTAGATCACCCGAGAAAGGGAAATAGGCAAGATCTCCTGGGTAAACTGGGGAGGGAGGGGTTGATGGGAGGTGATGGGGGATGAGAACATGAGGGAATGGGGATGGTCCAGCTGGAGAGAGCTGGAGTAGGAAAGCAATGAAAGAGATATCTTGATAGAGGAACCCATTATGGGATTAAGAGAAATCTGGTGTTGGGGAAATTCCAAGGAGTCCACAGGATGATACTGATGGAAACATATGCAGAGATCCACAGGGGAGCACTAGGCCGAGCTCTGGGAGTCCATTTGAAGAGAGGGAGGAAGGATCATACAAGCAAGGGTGGGGGGGTGGGGGGAACAAGATCATGATGGGGAATCCACAGAGACAGCTGACCCAAGCAAGAAAACTTGAATAATTACTCTCTTTTCTAGGGAAATTGAGTTCATAATTGGTTCTCGTCAGATGGTGTTGGGATTTCTCCAGCTAAATATTTTACAGCCTTTAGTAGATAAAGATCTAGATTCCATATATCAGAAGAAAAATACAGTATGTGTCTTTCATTTCGCTTACATGATTATCTCAGTTCTAACCTTTTTCCTGAAAAAAAAATTACATAATTTTTTCATTAAGACTGAATATGTGTATTCTGTGTCATATATATGCTATGTCATACTTTGTTTATCCATATGCAATATTTATATATTAGGTATATACATCACAGTTTACATACTCATCTATTGACTTTCTGATTCCATAATTTGACTGTTATCTATTTATACGAGCTTTGATAATCATGGATGTGCAAGTATCTGTTTCAAGCTTAGATTCCTTTCAGTATATACATAGGAATAATATAACTTGATCATACAGCAGTTTTATTAATATTTGCCTATTCAATTTGGGGCAGCATTTCATTTAGCCTGAGATGGCCTGAAACATTTGATGTAGCTAAGGCTAGCCTTGACCCCTTGTCCTGCCTCAACTTTCCAAGTGCTGTTATTGCAGTCACGTGGCACCATGTCCAACTTATCAGCAGTTCTTTGAGAAACCTTCATACTCATTTCCAGAGACAGGATGATTCTTTATTCCCACCAGCACTGTTTTGGGTTTCTTTTCCCCCACACTATTGCCAGTGTTTTCTGTTTGTTTGTTTGTTTGTTTGTTGTTTTGTTTTGTGTTTGTTTTCTTGATAATATTCTGAGGAGGAAGAACTGGAACATCAGTATAGTTTTGATTTACAATTCATTGGTGACAAAAATTGACCTTTTTGCCATTTATATCCATTTATATTGAGGGTTTTTTTGTTTTTTTTTTTTTGGTTTTTCGAGACAGGGTTTCTCTGTGGTTTTGGAGCCTGTCCTGGAACTAGCTCTTGTAGACCAGGCTGGTCTCGAACTCACAGAGATCCGCCTGCCTCTGCCTCCCGAGTGCTGGGATTAAAGGCATGCGCCACCACCGCCCGGCTATTGAGGGCTTTTAAAATTTGTTTCTGGTAATTGCCTGGACTCTTTTTTTTGATATTTAGGGTTTTTTTTTTTAAGTTCTTTGTATTTCTGGATTTTATCCTAGAAAGGGAATTGAAACCCTTTATGGGCTCTTGTCATCAATAAAAATCGACTGTGAGGCCAGTTTTTCTTTCCTTCCTCCCTTGATTATTAATTAGGAACAATTGGCACTTATTAATTTCAATCTAAATTCACAAAGAATAGAAACAAAGTAGTAACACTAGCAATAGGAGCATATGAGAAGTGGAACTATCCAAATGAAAAATTCAAAATTGCATCCTTCAGTTTGAGGGGCAGTAATTAGGGAAAGGAAAAGTCATAAAGGTCAACTATACCAAAAAGGGTCCTATAGTTATTTGTCATATGAAAACAAGCTACCACTCTTTGGCTTGTAGGCTAGAAAAGGGAATATTGACACAGATACTCCTTTAAGAGGTTGTCAGCTAATTTATCAGAAAAGGCAACCTTTTCCCAAGTAACTCAGGCCTTACAAGCATCTTTCCTGAACTTGGGAAGATGACTCAGTTGGTAAAGTGTTTGTTGGGTAAGCCAGATGACCTGAGTTGGGATTCCTAGCACCACTCCCCACACATAAAAAGCCAGACATTATGTTGTGAGTCCATAATCTCACTCCTGGGGTGGCAGACACAAAAGGATCCTCGGGACTTGGTTGCCAGGTTCTCCAGCAGATAGGGCTGAGGCAGAGCTGGTCCAGCCAATCTCTCCCTGGGGCTGCACAGGATGGTGAGTGTCGACCATGACCCAGACCTCCCCCCAGCCACAAAGAAGAAACACACAATGAGCTGGGAGACTGTTGAAGCAGAATCTCACTTTATTGCATCAGGATAGGAACTTATATAGGGTGGAGGAGTCTTGGGATGGGGTGAGGTGGAGTGAGGAATAAGGGCCAATAATATCCTGCCACGTCATGGTGACTGGGCAGAAGCGGGCCTAGGTCAGGCTGTGGTGAGTCACTCACCTTCAAACTCAAGTTAGGCTCAGGAAGTTACTCTGGGCCTCACCAAATTCAAGTTAGGCTTAGGAAGTTACACTGGGCCTCATGAGGCCCAATACTTCGTGGTCAGCCAGTTTAACCTAATTGGTAGCAAGCCCTAGGTCTTTCAAATAATGAGGTGGTGACTCATCACAGCTGAGAGCTTTGCCCAGGAGTGAGTGCCCTAATGGGTTATCTAGTGCTAGTTGGTCTGCTCTGAAAAAAACATACATAGAGGTAACACGAAATAGACCGGAAATTTTTTAAAGATATACATGCATATACACAGACACGGG
>NW_004949101.1:638528-640778 GCF_000317375.1 Microtus ochrogaster | reverse complement strand
AAAGTGATGGAAAGACATATTGAATGTTATGGTGGCCACTCCAAAGGCCGAGCTCTAACAGTCAAACACATAGCAAATCCCAACTCTACAGACATAATTTACCGGACATATTTCTGGAGAGCTGTAAAATGTGGGGTTACAGGTAGCACTGTCCCCAGAACTGGCATGATCTGGGGCAGGGCACAGAGAACTCGAGGCTAGGAGAGGGGAGGCTGTGCTGGCCCAGCTATGGAGAGCAGACTGTTTGAGTTGAATAGCAACTCAAAAGTAAAGGGCTTCTGGTATCTGGAGGCAATTAGGATTTACAAGATCAGGGGGATGGGTTTCTGATGCCATCAGCAACTTTAGAAGAGGAGGATGAGAGACCAGTATCAAGGGCTGCTCTATTATGACAAAGTGCAGACGTGGCCATTAGAGGTTGGCAGCATGCACTTGGACTTCCTAATATCCAGAATTGTGAGTTCCATGCTCTATAAATTGAATCGACTTAGTTACACAACAGAAATTGTTAACGTTTTGAAATGTTATACTCAACTGGAAAGCTGTCTTAGCCAGCTGTTTGGAAAGAATATTCATCACAAAACTCACTCAGCCAGTTCAATGACTCGGCAACCCGTGTTTCCAGCCTGCTGCAGAGGGGGAGTCTCCTGGCTACATCTGATGATGAGTACTGAAGAAGCCAGCTGTGGCTCAGGCTCCAACCAGGCCCACGAAGAATTAGATCCACCTTGTTCGCGTGCATTAGAAATACAGAATTACGTTTTATACGTTGTTCTGTTTTTCTGCAATGTTGAAGTAGGAGAAATAAATTAGCTCTCCCTTGCTTATTTATGAAAGTCAATATCTGATAAGAAGCAATTGAAAGAAAGGCAACAAAAATAAGTGCTAATTTTTTTCAGTACCAGAAAATATCCCCTGGCACAATTTTGTAAAGAGAACTCAATGTGTACACTGTTAGAGAATGCAGAAAGCACAGAAAAGCTACGTCCTTGGCTTTTCTGATGGCAGACTGTGACTGAGGTGAAGTCAAATGAAGCCTTCCTTCCCCAAGTAGCTTTGCTTTGTGTCGTGGTGATTTATGACAATAATAGAAATCCATCTAGGGCAACCACTGACATGCAGTCCAAGCCTTAAAAGACATAGTATGAGTTTTACTTCCCTCCAGATTTCTTTCCTAAGAAGATGTCTTCTAACCACAAATAAGATGTGTTCAACCCGGACAAGCCTGTGGCCAACGAGGCACTGGGAACAGACCATCATGCCCCACTGGATTTTTTGATTTTTTGATCCATGATGACGTTAAGAGTGTTCTTTAGTTTCTGAATCACTTTCATGAGAAATCGATTTAGAATTTTTCATGTGACTTTTCTTTAAATGACTTCTTTATCCCTGAGATGAATTATGGCAGTAGGTGAGAAACATGTTATCACCCAAAAGCAGCCTTACTTGATAAAAAAGAAAAGATTTTCCTAATATATGGCACATATATGAGGTCCTGAGACATTCCTTATCCTTTGGCCTTTGTGTTCATATGTAAAGTTGGCTGCTAATGTCTTTGTTATCTCTAATAGGCTTCATCATTTGCTCATAGTCTATTAAATGGGTATTTCTAAAGCAGAGCTTTGGTTTGTGTGTTTTTTTGTTTTGCTGTTATTTTTGCATCTCACCATGTAGACCTGGCTTGCCTCAAACTCACAGCGATCTGTCTGCCTCTGTCTCCAGAGTGCTGAATTAAAGGTGTGTGCCACTACACCTGGCCTTCTGAAGCAATCTTTTATACAAAGAAATGATTCCTGGAAAATGAGATACAATATTTCTGTAAAAATTAATCTGGGAAAGTTTTCTTTTTTTAAGAAGATAGATTTTTGGCAAGCTTTCCAGTTCCTGCTATGTGACATAATCTACTTGCCTCTTAACCCTTTGGGTAAAGTTTGGAAACTTAGCTTTTCAAATGTTTTGGATGAAATTCATAGGCCGTTCCTTCCAAGAAGGCATTCCTATCTTCTGCTCTTCCTTCAGAATACTCAACCCTGTGTCTCTTTAGATGCAGGACATTCGTTTATTCATCTGTCTTTCCTATGAGGCAGAACATGGTTTTATTTATCTACTCCACTCTTTGCTTTGTGTATTTTTGTTGTGTTTAAATTAGGCAATGTCTTCTTTGATGTTTATAAACATTCCTTAAATTTCCTCTGGTTGATTTTCTTGTACATTTTTTTGCATTCTTGAATAACTTTTAGTGAACATATC
>NW_004949101.1:623833-637759 GCF_000317375.1 Microtus ochrogaster | reverse complement strand
TGGAGGCAAGCAGAAACTGTGGTACCTGCAGGAGGATGCTGGAGATAAGCAGTAACTGTGGTCCCCACAATAGGATGCCAAAGACTATGCTTGTTAGTGCTACATACTGGGGAGCTTATTTTCATCTTGAACTCCAAAAACCCAAATCGATGTCCTCCACCTAAACAAAAAGGTTACTCAAATGTTCCCAGTGCCTTTCCATCCTTGCCCTGCTTGTCTTAGAAGAGCAGCCTTTGTCTATCATCATGGATCATTACTTTAGCAATGAGATTTTCATACATGGCCTGTATTGTGTTAGGATAGTTTTGATTTTAAGAATGTTTTTTATTGATTTTTATTTAGCGCTACATTTTTCTTTGCTCCCCTCCATGCCTCTTCCCTTCCTCTTCAGCCCTCCCTCAAGGTTCCCATGCTCCCAATTTACTCAGGAGATCTTGTCTTTCTAGTTCCCATGTAGGTTAGATCTATGTAAGTCTCTCTTAGGGTCCTTACTGTTGTCTAAGTTCTCTGGATTGTGGTTTGTAATGAAAGGATCTTGAATTTTGTGTGGTGTTTATTCTGTATAAATTGTTATGGGTTGTAGATTCTACTTCATTTTGCCCTTATGGTTTCATTGCTTGATTTTCATGTATTGAAAATTCTTAAAAATAGGAATAAATCCCACTTGATCATACTATATATATTTTTTTAATTTGTGTTGAATTTAGCAGTCTAGTATTTTGTTGAAGATTTTGCTTCTTTATTTGTGACAGATACTGGTCGGTGGCATTTTTTCCTTCTGATATAGTCATCTGGCTTTATCATCAGAGTAATTCTGGCCTCATAAAGTCATTATAGATTTTCGTGGGAAAGGCTTAAGGAGTGTGAGTGTCTGTTCTCTGGATATTCAAGAGAACCCATTAGAGAAACCATCTGACCATGGCTTTCTTTTGCTCTGGGCTTGTGATTATTGATTCAATCTCCTCATTAAAGGTATATTCAGATTTTCTTTTTCTGTCACTCTCATTTCTAGAAGTCTGTCTTTGAAGAAGTTATGCTTTTAACTAGGTCTCTAAATTAGGGACATACCATTGTTCATCATATGAATGATATTAAGTAAGTTGCAATGAGACTGGTTTAATTACTTATTCTAGCTATTTTAGTCTGTATTAGGTGATTTTTCATTGCTGTGGCAAACCAGCATGACAAAGATAGCTTATGGAAAAGAGTTTATAATTGCTAAGAATTCTGGAGGAATGGGGATTTATCACCGTAGGGAGATTTGCATAGTAGCAGGCAAGGTGGCAGAAACAATAAGTTGAGAGATCACATCTCAACCACAAGCATGAAGACGAGGAAGCAAAAAAAAAAAAAAAAAGTAGGTGAGGCTTTTTACTCTCAAAGTCTGACTCCAATGGCCTCCCTCCAGCAAGGATGTGCCTCCTAAACCTCCTCCGAACACACCACCAACTGGGGGCAAAGTATTCAGACAGCTGAGCCTCTGGTGGCCGTTCTCATTCCAACCACTACAGTCCCTCCAGCAAGGATGTGCCTCCTAAACCTCCTCCGAACACACCACCAACTGTATTCAGGCAAAGTATTCAGACAGCTGAGCCTCTGGTGGCCGTTCTCATTCCAACCACTACAGTCTTCCCACTTTTTCTTTAATCAATATAACCAAAGTTAGTCAAACTTTGTTCATCTTCTCAAAGAGCCAATGGCTAGTTTATTGTTTTAAAGCTCCTTTTCCTACTCTCTATGTTCTGTTATTTATTTATTTTTTCTTCTTTCTTGTAGGCTTGGGTTTAATTGTGGTCTCTTTCTCCTAATTTTTTAAAGTGTATGTTGATTTTCTACCTTTATTTTTTAAATGTAAGCATTCAGGGCTATTCAGGGTTATCTCTTATCCTTGGCAGCACCCCATAAATTTTGTGGGTTTTTAATGTAGTTTCATTCCAACCCAGCCAGGAAAGATACTCTGCATCACTTGGATTTCCCTAACTTGTTACAGTTGTTTTCTGACCTAACATGCAGTTTTTCTGGGTAATGCACCATTTATATTTGATTAAAAAATGTGAATTTTTCTGTTTTTCAGCAGACTGTATATAGAGCAGTCCCTTTCCACCACAGTCCCCTGCAATTTCAATCCCCACTGTCAATTAACTGTCCTAACTTATTTCTATATAATAAGGTGCTCTGGAAGAGAGGCCATGGCCAGATAGCTTCCATGACAATGTGTAATCATTATCATCATTCTAGTGAGTTTATCACTTAAATGGTTGCTGTCAACCTCATAATTTAACTAATAAATTAGCCTTCCTCATAAACATGCATATGTAGAAAACCCGTAACAAAATTATATGTTTTACTTGTGATTTCAGACATCCTCTATGGGTCTTGCAACATGGCGTCTACAGATAAATGGGTAGCTGTTGTGAGTCCCCCATTTCTGTCCTTTCTATTTCCTTATTGATCTTCCAGTTGTTGGGGTTTTCCATTATTGAAAGTAGCAATACCGTCCTCATCCATGCTGGGCAACTTTGAACTTTGACTCTTCAATGTTTTTCAGATACTCAGGACTCTGCTGTGCGACTGGTGTTCTAAATACTCCATTTATAATGGGAGTGGAAATAGACAATACATTTCAAAACTGTTTTACTACTTCAGACTCTGAGCAAAGAAAAGGGCGCCCAGAGAAAAGAGAGCACAAGGACCTGTGTAACTCCTCCCTGTCCTGATGGGACCTCATAAGGGAGCAGATGCGAGGGGGATGAACAAAGCGACAGGGTGTTTCTCCTGTTCTGGGGTGTGATTTTATTGACTGTGAGTTTGCATGGTTGCTGTAGCTTCCTACAAAATTTCTAGAGCTCTCAGAATGGCAGTTTTCCCCCACAGTATTTTCCTCTCTTTAGTGGAACAACTGTTCAGAGTTTCCTAATCCACCATTAAATGTCATTATCCAATAATTCTTTTTTTTTCTGTTCTTTAAGGCAAATTGGAAAATCTTTTTTATTATTTATTTATTTTTTAAAAAAGAAAACCAACTATCTTTTTTTCATTATACATACCAATCCAAGTTTCTACTTCCTCCCCTCCTCTCATTCCCTCCACTTACCCTCCCATCCCACCCCATCCAGTCCTCAGAGAGGCTAAGGCACATTGCTCTGGGGAAGGTCCAAGGCCTTCCCTACTATATCTAGGCTGAACAAGGTATCCATCCAAAGATGCCTAAAACAGGCTCATCCCCTACTCACAAAGATCCACCTGCCTCTGCCTCCCGAGTGCTGGGATTGAAGGCATGTAGTTTCATGCTGGGACCTAATATTTTTTTAAATGTATTAATTTTGCATTTCACATGTTGCTCCATCAGTTTAATTTTTAAATCTAGGCTATGCTGCAAGTAAAAGAAATTTTCTCAGTATTGCTGCAGGCTTATACAACGTGGGATCTAAACCTACCTTGACAGAGTACTCAAGACTAGAAGCCTCAAGTGAGTGAAGCCAATCAGGATATATCAAACACTTACTTTTATCAGGACTGATTTAAAGAAGCTGTTTGACAGGAGTCCGCCATCAAGCCAGGCTTGATTGCTCGTACCATAATCCCAGCACTAGGGAGGCGGAAGTAGGAAGAGTGAGCATTTCAGTTCAGCCTGGGCTACAGAGTGAGAGACTGAAAAAAAAAATTTAAATTGAATTTAAAACTAAAAATACTTTTTAAAAAAGCATGAAGTTCATTCTGTTTTCTCAACATAAGCTGTAAAGTTTCCTCTTCAAATCTTGAGTAATTGTGGCATTCTTGATGGGCCAGGCCGGCGTTTCATTGTACACAGCTCTCTCTGCACTGTTGGAGACTCTATATTGCCCACTGATTTCTAGTTCTTGGAAAACTTGCTTTTGGTAGTATCTCAAAGGCTATCAGAAAACCTGGCTCAGTGTTTCACTTACACTCTCTTACTTTGGGAAGGCAACTGCTTTGTAGATTTTTCTCTCTCACTTTCTGCTCTTGTATTGAATGTTTCTAGACGAGCAAATGCATTAGGCTGACGGAAATGCAGGCGTGGTCCAGCTGGACTGTGAAGCTTCGTTCAGGCTTTTCCCACTTTGCAAATGAGAAGTTGGAACCCACACAGGTGTGTCTCTCTCTGCCCGTCTGTTTCTCTGCCTGGTGACTTGCTGCCTGGGGCATGAGCACTAAGAGTAGTGCTTTCTTGTCATTTTAGGGGGGTGCATTCAGAATCAAGTCTCAGGGAAAAGACTTAGAAGCAAGAGCTACTTTGGGAGATGACTGCAATAAACATAATAGGGAACTGGGCCCGTGAGTTAGGGAGGAGGAGGCAGGAAACAGGTATATTCTCAAAGGTTTCAATTGGAGGCAGCTGGCACTCTAAACACCGGAGCCATATAGGACCAGTAGGTAGAACCTTCCTCGGACATGAGAGGAAGTAGCGGTGATTCCTGTGGCTTGGCCCTTCCCTGTGCTAAATTCTTTGTCTGGTGCTATTGGGAGGTGGTAGAATGTTTAGGTAGTGGGACCAAGTTGGAAGACTGGATTCATTGCCCTTAAGGGGATAATGGAACTCTAGAATCCTTTCTTTCATCTCGTTTTTCTTTTTGGTTGCCTCAAGTTGTGAGCTTGCTATCCACACAGTCCCTGCATGAACTGCTTCCTAGCCAGAGACCCCAAATCAATGAGAGCAACAGAATATGGATTGAAACATACAAAATGGTGACTCAAAAAAGAAAACCATTTTATTGTGTATCGTTCCTTGTCTTAGGAGGTGTTTTTGTTATAGTAATAGAAAGCTAGAAGTGACTGGGGATTTCTTCGAAGGATATTATTTCCCCAGAATTTCTGACCCCCCAGATGGGATGAGTAGATTCACGAACCTGGAGATAAACTTCCAAAAATATCTCAACTAATCGCCATTGGCATCTCTGGCATCTAATCTGAGTGCAGGCTGGATGATGAATGTGGGGGGTATGCATGAGATACCAATCACTTCGCTATATTTTTCCTATCCACGAGGAAGGATGTTAAGATGCCAACATTCCTTTGCAAACCTCCAAATCCCTATATGAGAGGTCCTAACCTCGGAGAATGCAATCACTGTGGCAAGGAAAGCTGTTCTACTTACTGACCTTTTCAAGTAGCCAACGGCATCTACAAGTGAATGCATTGTTCATGGAGAAAGATCAATTTTCTGCTGCCCTTCAGGTGTAGCTCAGCATACAGACAAATCAATCCATTCTCAGAAACAGAATCTCAGAACATTGGAGACCTTGTTGATGTGATCTGCAACAGCTTTGGGAAATGTACTTTATCACCTTGATACAGACTGGTACCCAAAGGAAAACCTTCCTACAGCCCAGATAAATTTAGTGAACTTTTAAAAAGAAGATGGCACGAAGGGAGGTGAACAAGGGAGGGAAGAGCTGGGGTTAGTTTAATGGGGGAAAAATAGGGAGCAAAAAAAAGAGATGCAATTGTATATTCTGTTAACTAAACACATACAAACACACACGCACAAGCCAAATTACTGTTTGGGAAAGTTTACTCATTTGAAGTCATTTAGGTATTTGTAAATATGAGGGCTCTACTTCCTTCTCAGTCCTACCCACTGCTAGAGATAGTTGTATGGTTGACTAGCTGCTACTAGTTAGAAATATATCAGCTTTTTGACTTATTTGTGGAAAAAAGGCTAGGGAGAGGTTGACACACTGTATGTGACAGAAAAGACTGCATGCTTCTGATTATCAAGCCCGTGGCAGACTCTAAGCATCATGCTATATTTTGTGGCAAAATAACGTGCCTGGTGTGGGCAGTCAGAAATATTTACAGCTATGTAACTATGCTGAATTATGGCTACAATGGAAATGTGTGATTTATGCATTCATAAGCGTTTCTATTAAATTGAGCATTTGTTTCTCCATGAAGAAGTATGTGCTCACCACTCCTTTGGAGATCTTGGAAACACAGATTCAAATCAAGTTTTAACTTCCATCCTATCTTTACCTCTAACCTTAGGCTGGTTTCCCTCTCTCTTGAGGAGGAAGGCTGGAGATTGGAACTTTAGTATACCACCCGACCTTGAGTTGCTTGTATGCTAGTATGAAGATGAGAAAAAATGCACGATGCCTAGAATGACATTATACTCGATGAATTCTCTGCAGTCCCTGCCCTGCCCATCCCCATGGGAGCCATCACTAACTGATCTTGCTTCTTATTCTTGACAAGCCTTGTTGGCTCAGAGTTTGTGACATATAATGGAGTTCTCAGAATAATACAATATTGCTTTCTCTACATTATTGCAACAAATTCCAAAGGGTGGGTAATATATAAGGAAAGAATGGTTGATGGGTTCACAGTGTTGGCAGCTGATGAGCATGGGACTTGAATTAGGTTGGCTCTAGTTAGGAACTTATGCTAAGTAGTGTTGCAATAGCATTAACAAGATATCACATGGAAAGCTAGGAAGCCAGAGAGCCAGTGAGAGGCTGATTTGTTCTTCTATAAAACCTTGTGAAAACTAAGTGCATCAACTCTTCCCTAGGGCGATACTTCCAATGATCCTCCAAGAGGCTCCATCTGGCCCCATTGCCACACCACAGAGAAAACTCGTAGTACATGAATCCTAGTAGACACATTAAATCCATTTCCAAACCATAGCTGAGACTATCTGGCCCCTCATGTCTTCCCATGTCCTGGGTCAAGCAGCAGAGTTATATAACCAATAGCACCGGGTTCATTGCCATTTTAAATGACTCTGTCTTCCAGAAAGAATATGCCCAACTTACACACTAGATGAACCGAGCTAACTGGGCACAGAGTAAAAGTACTTCACCAAATACAACTGTATCTACTCAGGAAGCATTTATGGACAACCTGCTATGTGCCAGGCATGGTGCTGGTAAATGATAAGGGACAAAACTTTAAAGATCTTACAGCCCAAGAGGAAGGAGCAAGCTAAAGAGTGAAGAAGACGGGCAGAGTGAGATTGAGATAGGTAGGACCACAAGTGTGATCCCGAGTCACCCGTCTCCGCTCAACTCCTGCTTCTGGCACTTGCTGACTGACCTTCAAAGATGACTGAACCTTTCTGATCTTCATTTCTCCATCTATCATGTGGTCATAATACTGCATTCCAGATGTGATGTGCTGTGGCTACTAAGTGAATTTTCACACACTGCTCACCACTCATGGCATAGTAAAGGCACTTGTTAATGGAAAAAGAATTTGAATTCCTTAACCATCTATGTACAGTCAGCTTAAAATCTGAAGCAAATGCACACCTATCATCTCAGAGTTTCATAGAAAGCCAGGCATATGTCAGCTGGGGCCAGTGTTTCAGCATTCCCGTACGCTTCGATTAATGCATCAGCCAAAGCTGATTGTTTCATCTGAAGGCTCAACCGGGGAAGGATCTGATTCTAAAATGGCAGAGTTCTTAGAGGTCTGGGGAGCTCATGACTGGAAGCCACTCTCATTTCCTTGCCGTCTGATCTTCTGACTTGTTTCATCAACGTGTGCAAAGAGGAAGCCTGCTGCGAAGGAGAAGTCGCTGGCATTGTTCTCTGTGCTCTGAAGTGACGTCTTTTGATTACTATTGTATTTCATAGGTTAGGACCAAAGTGCAGGCCTTGCCCACTTGAAAGGCGAAAGCCACTCAAGGGCAGGAGCATCAGGAGGCAGAAAAAGTGTGAGCCATCTTGGGATCTGCTTGCCACATATTCATTTTAAGAGAACTTTAAATGCAAATACATCTGTGTTTAATTGCATACTACTACTAATAAATAGTAATATCAATTGTTATGTTTATATAATCTGTATTATATGTAACATTCAAAACACAAATGGTTAAGGTCTGCCGAGAAGACGGGAGATGAATTAGAAAAGAATATCATTTCCTCAAAGAGTAGCCACTAAACAAACTAGCAGCATAAGAACTTGTCCAAAGGACAGTTTGGAATAAAATACAGGCATGACTAGGTAGCCAGCATATCTGTCACAGTGTGCTTCTAAATACGAAGCTTGGCACACCATGCTCCTGAAGTCAGAACCCTTCCTTCTGAAGAAGTGTGGGTAACCCATAGCTGGCCTGCAGATGAGTCTGTTCTTTCCACATCTCCCTTACTGTGCTTCTTCGGCATAGAGACCCTAGTGGTAGGAGTGCTCACTATTCAATCTGGGATAGTGTGCTGACCAATCACAGTTGATAGGCTGCCACTATACAAGGGATTGCTTACCCGCAATAAAGCAGATGCTGTTCCCTGCAACCGTCTCAGGAGTGGTTAATCTCCCTGCCCCTTACCGACCCATAGGCGTTGCTGCCTTGTTGGGGAGGGGATGCTCCAGTAATAAAGACAGAAGAGAGAACACAATGTGGTTCGGCGACTATGCAGAGGAACATCCTGCGCCATCACACACTGTGAGGAGGGGGAGGCACTGTGAAGTGAAGGGAGCCACTGGGAAGACAGGGAGAAATTCTGAGGAAGGGAGACAAACTGGAGGTTGTTGAGACAAGCTGGAGTGAGAAGGGAGAGTCGTTGTATGAGGAGTGCCATTCTGAGGAGAGGAGACTGTTGAGAGGCAGGCGAGCCATCAAGAGAATGGGGAGGGAAGCCATCATGAGAAAGGCTGGTTTCTGTGAGACTTGAGTACCACTAATGCTCTGGGCTGAAAAGTGCTGCAGTTTGGGAAATGTAAGTTCAAGTTGAATCCCTGATGGGGAGAAAAACATATGTTGGCTATCAGAATGTCACTTCTTTTTATTTTGACTTTCAGAACCAATGTGACTAACTGGCATAAAAGAGGCTGAGTTTAAAGCGGACCTCCACAGAAATGATGCTAGAAGTTTGTGCCCTACTCTTGTGAAACCTGTGGGACAATGACAAAAATGAAATAGTGACAATGTCTACCCTCTTTCTCTGCGGTGGGCTTTAATGAAAAAGCCACCTATGCAACAGAAAACAAAGACAATGAAGACAAGGTGGGACATGCATTGGACACGCATTCCCCTCCCTTCAATGAAGGCCCTGATAATCTGCCTCATTTTTAAATCTAAATATCTTCTAGTCCTTGCACCATGGCTCCTATAACCTGTAAGATGACCCCAGGCACACTGGAGAAGGGCTTCAACTCTTCTTTTCTCCCTGCACCCCTTACCTGTCCTCCTATTTGGCCAAGCTGTGAACAAATTCTTTACTAATTTCTATTTCCTAATTTTTCTGATACAGAAATTGAGGAGGTGAGTTTATAGACCTGCATGCCTGGAAATAATCAGATTTACATAATTACAGATCATTTTTCCCCTGCTTGAAACTAGGCAACAGGGTAGAATGGTTCCTCAGAGGACCTTCACAAAAGAAAAACTCTAGCCAAGTTGGTATCGGGTATGTCAGTAATGAGCGATGGGATCATACAGCCACTATGAATATACAGTCATTGAAAAAACGGAGAGGAAAAGTAAGTTATTTCTTATCACAGCAGCACTGATGCAAAACAAAACAAAAGCAAAAGCAACTTCAATCTCCAGTTTACTTTGGGACAAAACACAATGACATGATTTAGGATACTCCCAAATATGTGGTCCAGCTTTTCATGAAGTTTATATAGTCATATAACAAAGTCATAAATGAAGGCACTTTTCAAATACATTAATGGGAACATTGGGTAGGCAAGTCACAGAGAAGCAGGGAAATATCTGCTATCGCCCTCAGATGGTTTCTGGTGGTGACACTACTAACTTTGGAGTTGGTGGAAGCCAGACATCTGCTAATACATATCCAAGAGGTTTACATTATAATCACAGAGATGTAGACCCAAACACAGAGGTGAGAAAGGAATGGCTATAAGAGAGGGAGGGACTAAGGAAAGCCCAAGATAATTAAACTGTGATTTTTGAGCATTCCAACTTTGTACAACCACAGGAATGCTAATCAGGAGGTTTAATAGAATGTTTAACATACTCATCACTTTTTCTAGTCTTGAGAACTTCAGCTGACCAAGTATTAGATGACATGCCTGCTCGAGTGAAATATCATCCCATGTCCCACATGATGAAGGAGTCTCATTCCCAGGGTCTGATAAAGGCTGAATAGGTAGGAAAGTCATCTTCAAGAGAGAAATGGTAGTCACCGAGATAAATCCCTGGATAATATCAAATTTAACAGCCATTAACAGCTGGGTCTGGCCTCTCTCTCTCTCTCTCTCTCTCTCTCTCTCTCTCTCTCTCTCTCTCTCTCCTCTGTGTCTGAGATATTTGTAACATATAATAGGAATACTATGGCTGTAAGTTAAATTAATAAAGAATATAGTAGAGTTGAAAGAATTAATTCCATTGCTGTAACTTCATAAGGAGCAGCTGGTTCTAATTTTAAGGAAGATTCATCATTAATGGCTAATACATCTTACTTATGATGAAAATTTGTATTTGTTCAGTTAGTTTGGTATTGCATCGGGTTTCAGTTTTGGAGAAGTAAATGGATAGCTGTATTACAGAAGATATCAGTACCACTTCAAGTTTCTTTTAAACAAAATTATCTTTTCTCCATATACCAAATATCGCTATTGCCAGGGACTTTAATTATAAGGGACACAATAAGGGGCCAGGCTGCATACAGTCCTTTGTCCATTTTTATTAGATTTCCAGTACTAATATAATGAAGAGGTAACGGATTCTTTTCAAATGTGGGTAGATCCTAAAATCAGAAGAAACAATGAAGGTGTTTTAAGCCAAGAAAATAGAGTACTTTGGTCAATTTTGACAATTAGTGTAATGTGATCACTTAACCACCAATCCAGAAAATTGAAGACTATGGGCACAATGAAAACTTTGTACAAAGGGCCAAATTTTGCTAATAGATGTAAATATCATCCACTAAAATAAGTTCCATAGTTACCATGTAATTGGGCAGGAATGACCCAAGAATAATTTGTTTTAATATATTTTTTCCTACAGCCAAGGCAATGGCTGTCTGGCAAATGAAGCCTTTAACCCAGTGTGGGGGAATAAACATAAACTTAAGGTCTTGTTTTTAGGTAAATTAGTAACTTTATCATTTCTTTTGTATTTTCTTTTTATTGCATTTCTCTATTTTGGGGGGCAGGAGAAGGGGCGTATCTATCACACATGTGACAATCAGGTCAGCTTACAGGAGTCAGTTTTCTCTTTCCATCTTGTGGGTCCCAGGGGTAGCATGCATGTCACCAGTGTTGGCAGTAAGTACCTGTACCCATGGAGCCATTTCACTGACCCTCAGTATCTCTCCCACCCCTTTGGCTTTGAAATTCCATTTAAAGTAGGATGCCAATCTGTGATCTTTAGTTCTTTTGCCTAGGATTTCAAATTTAGCAAGAAAAAAACAAACTAGAACTATCAAGTGTTCCCCATTAAGCAAAATAGAAAGTCAAATTATCTTTAGTTAGATTTGCCTATTTTTCTAAATAAGTTATGTTCAGTTGATAACAACTATCAAATCTAAAAAGCAGATGGAGTACCAAATGGCAGCTTTTCTCCAAACATCCCCCCAACTCCCTTGAATCTCTAATCACCATTCCATGTTCTAAGCATCTCTGTGGTCAGACATTACAGAACACCTAAACTAAGAGTACCATGGTTGCCATAAGCAGGGAGGCCACAGGTAAAGGCTGAGTTAGGAGAGTGGCAGAGAAAAGGGACAAATACCAGCAAGATAAATGAACATTCTGAAAACAAACAAAAATAAGCCAAATGCTCTGAGAAACCAAGTCCCATGAAAAGCAAACAAAATGGGTTATTTAAATGGAGTGCTCTGAAAACATATGTGTGTGTGTGTGTGTGTGTGTGTGTGTGTGTGTGTGTGCGTGCGCGTGCACGCGCAAACAAAGTGAGGTCCAAAAAGCAGCTCAGAATAAACCAGTTGCCATCAATAAAACTAAGGAAAGTTATAGTCCCAGAAAGAAATCACCACCATCTACCTGGGGAGACAACACTGGAAAGCAGGACCCAAACAGCCCAGGCTGGAATCTCCTGCCAATCTGCGTGCCTCCTCTGATTAAAGTGGATTGTCCTCTGGAACAGACTGAGTGTCAAAGCTGTCAGAGACAAAACAATGTCACTTTATAAGGAATAAAAATATGTTTAGGATTATTTTAGCAATTCTGGTGGGTTTTTTTTTTGTTTGTTTTTTGCTTCCATATGAAATTGAGTATTGTCCTTTCAAGGTCTATAAAGAATTGTTTTGGAATTTTAATGGGGATTTCATTGAATCTGTAGATTGCTTTTGGTAGGATGGCATTTTTTTATGTTAATCCTACTGATCCATGAACATGGGAGATCTTTACATTTTCTGATAACTTTTTCAACTTCTTTCTTCAAAGATTTGAAGTTTTTATCATACAGGTCTTTCACTTGCTTGGTTAAAGTTATCCCCAAGATACTTTATATTATTTGTGGTTATTGTGAAGAGTGTTGTTTCCCTGATTTCTTTCTCAGTCTGTTTAACATTTGTATATAGGATGGCTACTGATTTTTTTGAGTTAATGTTGCATTTAGAAAGTTCCCTGAAGGTATGTATCAGCTGTAGGAGTTCCCTGGCAGAATTTTTCGATTTATGTATCCTATTAAATCATCTGCAAATAACTATACTTTGACTTCTTCCTTTTCAATTTGTATCCACTTGATCTTCTTCAGTTTTCTTATTGCTCTATCTAAAACTTCAAGTACAATATTGAAGAAATATGAAGAAAATGGACGGCCTTGTCTTGTTCCTGATTTTAGTGGAATCACTTTCAGTTTCTCTCCATTTAATTTGATGCTGGCTGTCAGCTTGCTGTATATTGCTTTTTATTATATTTAGACACATTCCTTGTATCTATGATTTCTCCAAGACCTTTATCATGAAGGGGTGTTGGATTTTGTCAAAGGCTTTTACTGCATCTAATGAGATGATTGTAACTTTTTTTCAGTTTGTTTATATAATGAATTACATTGATTGATTTTCATATGTTGAACCAATCCCTGAATCTCTGGAATGAAGCCTACTTGACCATGATGGATGATCTTTTTGATGTGTTCTTGGATTGGGTTTGTGAGTATTTTAGAGCTATGGTAACAAAAACACATGATATTGGCATGAAAACAAAGAGGTCAATCAATGGGGTTGAATCAAAGACTCAGATATAAATCCACATAATTATGAATACCTGATTTCTTTAAAATAAAGAAGCCAGAAAAACACAATGGAAAAAGAAAGTATCTTCAACAAATGATACTGGTCTAACTGGATCTCTGCATGTAGAAAATACAATTGATTCATATTGAACCCCCTGCACAAAACTCAAGTCCAAGTAGATCTCAGACCTCAACACAAATCCAGGTACAATGATCCTGATATAAAAGAAAGTGGGGTATATCCTTGAACACATTGGCACAGGAGGAAACTTCCTGAACAGATCACTAAAATCACAGGCACTAAGATCAACAATTAATAAATAAGACCTTATGAAACTTAGCTTCTGTAAAGCAAAGGACACTGTTGATAGGACAAAATGGCAGCCTACTGAATGGGAAAATGTTTTCATGAACTTTACATCTAAAATATGTAAAGAACTCAAGAAACTAGACATCAACAAACCAAATAATCCAATTTTAAAAATGGGTTTTACATCTAAACAGGTAATTCTCAACAGAAGAATTCCAAATGGCCGAGAAACAAATGGCTACATCAAGAAAATGCAAATCAAAATGACTCTGAGATTCCATCTTACACCTGTCAGAATGCCTAAGATCAATAACAGAAGTGACATCTCATGCTGGAGAGGATGTGGAACAAGGAGAACATTCTCCACTGCTGGTAGTGGTGCAAACTTGTACAGTCACTTTGGAAATTAGTAAAGTGGTTTCTAAGAATATTGGGAATCAGCCGGGCAGTGGTGGTGCATGCCTTTAATCCCAGCACTTGGGAG